>NW_026779351.1:0-115533 GCF_030144855.1 Hypanus sabinus | reverse complement strand
CAGACACCCTGTACATCTATCTGTCACACACACCCCTGTCCATCTCTCACACACACACACCCTTTTCCATCTCACACCCCACACACCCTGTCCATCTCTCTCACACACACAGACCCTGTCCATCTCTCTCACACACACCCTGTCCTCTCTCTCTCACACACACCCTGTCCATCTCTCACACCCACGCACCCTGTCCATTTCTCTCTCACACCCACACCCTGTCCATCTTTCTCTCACACACACCCTTGTCCATCTCTCTCTCACACACACAGTCCATCTCTCTCACACACACACACCCTGTCCATCTCTCTCACACTCACGCACCCTTGTCCATTTCTCTATCTCACACACACACCCTGTCCATCTCTCTCACACACACACCCTGTCCTCTCTCTCACACACCACACACCCTGTCCATCTCTCTCTCAAACACCCTGTCCGTCTCTCGCACACACACCCTGTCCATCTCTCGCACACACACCCTGTCCATCTCTCACACACACACCCTTGTCCATCGCTCTCACACACACAATCACCCTGTCCATCTCTCTCACACTCACCCTTTCCATCTCACACCCACACACCCTGTCCATCTCTCTCACACACACAGACCCTGTCCATCTCTCTCTCACGCACACACCCTGTCCATCTCCCTCACACACACACCCTGTCCATCTGACTCACACACACAGACCCTGTCCATCTCTCTCTCACACACACACCCTGTCCATCTCACACACACACCCTGTCCATCAGTCTCACACACACAGACCCTGTCCATCTCTCTCACACACACACCCTGTCCATCTCTCTCACACACACACCCCTTTCCATCTCACACCCACACACCCTGTCCATCTCTCTCACGCACTCACCCTGTCCATCACCCTCACACACACACCCTGTCCATCTGTCTCACACACACAGACCCTGTCCATCTCTCTCACGCACACACCCCTGTCCATCTGTCTCACACACACAGACCCTGTCCATCTCTCTCACACACACACCCTGTCCATCTCCCTCACACACACACCCTGTCCTCTCTCTCTCACACTCACCCTGTCCTCTCTCTCTCACACACACCCTGTCCATCTCTCACACCCACGCACCCTGTCCATTTCTCTCTCACACCCACACCCTGTCCATCTTTCTCTCACACACACCCTGTCCCATCTCTCTCTCACACACACAGTCCATCTCTCTCACACACACACCCTGTCCATCTCTCACACTCACGCACCCTGTCCATTTCTCTCTCACACACACACCCTGTCCATCTCTCACACACACAGACCCTGTCCATCTCTCTCTCACACACACACCCTGTCCATCTCCCTCACACACACACCCTGTCCATTCAGTCTCACACACACAGACCCTGTCCATCTCTCTCACACACACACCCTGTCCATCTCTCTCACACACACACCCCTTTCCATCTCACACCCACACACCCTGTCCATCTCTCTCACACACACACCCTGTCCATCTCCCTCACACACACACCCTGTCCTCTCTCTCTCACACTCACCCTGTCCTCTCTCTCTCACACACACACCCTGTCCATCTCTCACACCCACGCACCCTGTCCATTTCTCTCTCACACCCACACCCTGTCCATCTTTCTCTCACACACACCCCTGTCCATCTCTCTCTCACACACACAGTCCATCTCTCTCACACACACACACCCTGTCCATCTCTCACACTCACGCACCCTGTCCATTTCTCTCTCACACACACACCCTGTCTCCATCTTTCTCTCACACACACCCTGTCCATCTCTCTCTCACACACACAGTCCATCTCTCTCACACACACACCCCTGTCCATCTCTCACACTCACGCACCCTGTCCATTTCTCTCTCACACACACACCCTGTCCATCTCTCACACACACGCACCCTGTCCATCTCACACACACGCACCGTCCATCTCTCACACACACACACCCTGTCCATCTCACACACACACACCCTGTCCATCTCTCTCACACACACACCCTGTCCATCTCACACACACACACCCTGTCCATCTCTCTCACACACACACCCTGTCCATCTCACACACACACACCCTGTCCATCTCTCTCACACACACACCCTGTCCATCTCTCTCACACACACACCCTGTCCATCTCTCTCACACACACAGACACCCTGTCCATCTCACTCACACACACAGACACCCTGTACATCTATCTGTCACACACACCCTGTCCATCTCTCACACACACACCCTTTCCATCTCACACACCCACACACCCTGTCCATCTCTCTCACACACACAGACCCTGTCCATCTCTCTCACACACACCCCTGTCCTCTCTCTCTCTCACACACACCCTGTCCATCTCTCACACCCACGCACCCTGTCCATTTCTCTCTCACACACCCACACCCTGTCCATCTTTCTCTCACACACACCCTGTCCATCTCTCTCTCACACACACAGTCCATCTCTCTCACACACACACACCCTGTCCATCTCTCACACTCACGCACCCTGTCCATTTCTCTATCCTCACACACACACCCTGTCCATCTCTCTCACACACACACCCTGTCCTCTCTCTCACACACACACAGACCCTGTCCATCTCTCACACACACACCTTGTCCATCGCTCTCACACACACAATCACCCTGTCCATCTCTCTCACACTCACCCTTTCCATCTCACACCCACACACCCTGTCCATCTCTCTCACACACACAGACCCTGTCCATCTCTCTCTCACGCACACACCCTGTCCATCTCCCTCACACACACACCCTGTCCATCTGACTCACACACACAGACCCTGTCCATCTCTCTCTCACACACACACCCTGTCCATCTCACACACACACCCTGTCCATCAGTCTCACACACACAGACCCTGTCCATCTCTCTCACACACACACCCTGTCCATCTCTCTCACACACACACCCTTTCCATCTCACACCCACACACCCTGTCCATCTCTCTCACACACACAGACCCTGTCCATCTCTCTCACGCACTCACCCTGTCCATCACCCTCACACACACACCCCTGTCCATCTGTCTCACACACACAGACCCTGTCCATCTCTCTCACACACACACCCTGTCCATCTCCCTCACACACACACCCTGTCCTCTCTCTCTCACACTCACCCTGTCCTCTCTCTCTCACACACACCCTGTCCATCTCTCACACCCACGCACCCTGTCCATTTCTCTCTCACACCCACACCCTGTCCATCTTTCTCTCACACACACCCTGTCCATCTCTCTCTCACACACACAGTCCATCTCTCTCACACACACACCCTGTCCATCTCTCACACTCACGCACCCTGTCCATTTCTCTCTCACACACACACCCTGTCCATCTCTCACACACACAGACCCTGTCCATCTCTCTCTCACACACACACCCTGTCCATCTCCCTCACACACACACCCTGTCCATCAGTCTCACACACACAGACCCTGTCCATCTCTCTCACACACACACCCTGTCCATCTCCCTCACACACACACCCTGTCCATCTGTCTCACACACACAGACCCTGTCCATCTCTCTCACACACACACCCTGTCCATCTCCCTCACACACACACCCTGTCCTCTCTCTCTCACACTCACCCTGTCCTCTCTCTCTCACACACACCCTGTCCATCTCTCACACCCACGCACCCTGTCCATTTCTCTCTCACACCCACACCCTGTCCATCTTTCTCTCACACACACCCTGTCCATCTCTCTCTCACACACACAGTCCATCTCTCTCACACACACACCCTGTCCATCTCTCACACTCACGCACCCTGTCCATTTCTCTCTCACACACACACCCTGTCCATCTCTCACACACACGCACCCTGTCCATCTCACACACACGCACCCTGTCCATCTCTCACACACACACACCCTGTCCATCTCACACACACACACCCTGTCCATCTCTCTCACACACACACCCTGTCCATCTCACACACACACACCCTGTCCATCTCTCTCACACACACACCCTGTCCATCTCTCTCACACACACAGACACCCTGTCCATCTCACTCACACACACAGACACACTGTCCATCTCACTCACAC
Organism: Hypanus sabinus; assembly: GCF_030144855.1. Taxonomy (NCBI): domain Eukaryota; kingdom Metazoa; phylum Chordata; class Chondrichthyes; order Myliobatiformes; family Dasyatidae; genus Hypanus; species Hypanus sabinus. The sequence continues at coordinate 111,449 of NW_026779351.1, read as the reverse complement.
ACACAGACACCCTGTACATCTCTCTGTCACACACACCCTGTCCATCTCTCACACACACACCCTGTCCATCTCTCTCTCACACACACAGTCCATCTCTCTCACACACACACACCATGTCCATCTCTCACACTCACGCACCCTGTCCATTTCTCTATCTCACACACACACCCTGTCCATCTCTCTCACACACACACCCTGTCCTCTCTCTCACACACACACACCCTGTCCATCTCTCACACTCACGCACCCTGTCCATTTCTCTATCTCACACACACACCCTGTCCATCTCTCTCACACACACACCCTGTCCTCTCTCTCACACACACACACCCTGTCCATCTCTCTCTCAAACACCCTGTCCGTCTCTCGCACACACACCCTGTCCATCTCTCGCACACACACCCTGTCCATCTCTCACACACACACCTTGTCCATCGCTCTCACACACACAATCACCCTGTCCATCTCTCTCACACTCACCCTTTCCATCTCACACCCACACATCCTGTCCATCTCTCTCACACACACAGACCCTGTCCATCTCTCTCTCACGCACACACCCTGTCCATCTCCCTCACACGCACACCCTGTCCATCTGTCTCACACACACAGACCCTGTCCATCTCTCTCACACACACACCCTGTCCATCTCTCACACACACACCCTTTCCATCTCACACCCACACACCCTGTCCATCTCTCTCACACACACAGACCCTGTCCATCTCTCTCACGCACACACCCTGCCAATCTCCCTCACACACACACCCTGTCCATCTGTCTCACACACACACCCTGTCCTCTCTCTCTCACACACACCCTGTCCTCTCTCTCTCACACACACCCTGTCCATCTCTCACACCCACGCACCCTGTCCATTTCTCTCTCACACCCACACCCTGTCCATCTTTCTCTCACACACACCCTGTCCATCTCTCTCTCACACACACAGTCCATCTCTCTCACACACACACCCTGTCCATCTCTCACACTCACGCACCCTGTCCATTTCTCTCTCACACACACACCCTGTCCATCTCTCACACACACGCACCCTGTCCATCTCACACACACACACCCTGTCCATCTCTCACACACACACACCCTGTCCATCTCACACACACACACCCTGTCCATCTCTCTCACACACACACCCTGTCCATCTCACACACACACCCTGTCCATCTCACACACACGCACCGTCCATCTCTCACACACACACACCCTGTCCATCTCACACACACACACCCTGTCCATCTCTCTCACACACACACCCTGTCCATCTCACACACACACACCCTGTCCATCTCACACATACACCCTGTCCATCTCACACACACGCACCGTCCATCTCTCACACACACACACCCTGTCCATCTCACACACACACACCCTGTCCATCTCTCTCACACACACACCCTGTCCATCTCACACACACACACCCTGTCCATCTCGCTCACACACACACCCTGTCCATCTCACACACACACACCCTGTCCATCTGTCACACACACACCCTGTCCATCTGTCACACACACACCCTGTTCATCTCTCTCACACACACACCCTGTCCATCTCTCTCACACACACACCCTGTCCATCTCTCTCACACACACAGACACCCTGTCCATCTCAGTCACACACACAGACACCCTGTACATCTATCTGTCACACACACCCTGTCCATCTCTCACACACACACCCTTTCCATCTCACACCCACACACCCTGTCCATCTCTCTCACACACTCAGACCCTGTCCATCTCTCTCACACACACCCTGTCCTCTCTCTCTCACACACACCCTGTCCCTCTCACACCCACGCACCCTGTCCATTTCTCTCTCACACCCACACCCTGTCCATCTTTCTCTCACACACACCCTGTCCATCTCTCACACACACGCACCCTGTCCATTTCTCTCTCACACCCACACCCTGTCCATCTTTCTCTCACACACACCCTGTCCATCTCTCTCTCACACACACAGTCCATCTCTCTCACACACACACACCCTGTCCATCTCTCACACTCACGCACCCTGTCCATTTCTCTATCTCACACACACACCCTGTCCATCTCTCTCACACACACACCCTGTCCTCTCTCTCACACACACACACCCTGTCCATCTCTCTCTCAAACACCCTGTCCGTCTCTCGCACACACACCCTGTCCATCTCTCGCACACACACCCTGTCCATCTCTCACACACACACCTTGTCCATCGCTCTCACACACACAATCACCCTGTCCATCTCTCTCACACTCACCCTTTCCATCTCACACCCACACACCCTGTCCATCTCTCTCACACACACAGACCCTGTCCATCTCTCTCTCACGCACACACCCTGTCCATCTCCCTCACACACACACCCTGTCCATCTGTCTCACACACACAGACCCTGTCCATCTCTCTCTCACACACACACCCTGTCCATCTCCCTCACACACACACCCTGTCCATCTGTCTCACACACACAGACCCTGTCCATCTCTCTCACACACACACCCTGTCCATCTCTCTCACACACACACCCTTTTCATCTCACACCCACACACCCTGTCCATCTCTCTCACACACTCAGACCCTGTCCATCTCTCTCACACACACCCTGTCCTCTCTCTCTCACACACACCCCTGTCCATCTCTCTCACACACACACCCTTTTCATCTCACACCCACACACCCTGTCCATCTCTCTCACACACACACACCCTGTCCATCTCTCGCACACACACCCTGTCCATCTCTCGCACACACACCCTGTCCATCTCTCACACACACACCTTGTCCATCGCTCTCACACACACAATCACCCTGTCCATCTCTCTCACACTCACCCTTTCCATCTCACACCCACACACCCTGTCCATCTCTCTCACACACACAGACCCTGTCCATCTCTCTCTCACGCACTCACCCTGTCCATCACCCTCACACACACACCCTGTCCATCTGTCTCACACACACAGACCCTGTCCATCTCTCTCACGCACACACCCTGTCCATCTCCCTCACACACACACCCTGTCCATCTGTCTCACACACACAGACCCTGTCCATCTCTCTCACACACACACCCTGTCCATCTCCCTCACACACACACCCTGTCCTCTCTCTCTCACACACACCCTGTCCTCTCTCTCTCACACACACCCTGTCCATCTCTCACACCCACGCACCCTGTCCATTTCTCTCTCACACCCACACCCTGTCCATCTTTCTCTCACACACACCCTGTCCATCTCTCTCTCACACACACAGTCCATCTCTCTCACACACACACCCTGTCCATCTCTCACACTCACGCACCCTGTCCATTTCTCTCTCACACACACACCCTGTCCATCTCTCACACACACGCACCCTGTCCATCTCACACACACGCACCCTGTCCATCTCTCACACACACACACCCTGTCCATCTCACACACACACACCCTGTCCATCTCTCTCACACACACACCCTGTCCATCTCACACACACACACCCTGTCCATCTCTCTCACACACACACCCTGTCCATCTCTCTCACACACACAGACACCCTGTCCATCTCACTCACACACACAGACACACTGTCCATCTCACTCACACACACAGACACCCTGTACATCTCTCTGTCACACACACCCTGTCCATCTCTCACACACACACCCTGTCCATCTCTCTCTCACACACACAGTCCATCTCTCTCACACACACACACCATGTCCATCTCTCACACTCACGCACCCTGTCCATTTCTCTATCTCACACACACACCCTGTCCATCTCTCTCACACACACACCCTGTCCTCTCTCTCACACACACACACCCTGTCCATCTCTCACACTCACGCACCCTGTCCATTTCTCTATCTCACACACACACCCTGTCCATCTCTCTCACACACACACCCTGTCCTCTCTCTCACACACACACACCCTGTCCATCTCTCTCTCAAACACCCTGTCCGTCTCTCGCACACACACCCTGTCCATCTCTCGCACACACACCCTGTCCATCTCTCACACACACACCTTGTCCATCGCTCTCACACACACAATCACCCTGTCCATCTCTCTCACACTCACCCTTTCCATCTCACACCCACACACCCTGTCCATCTCTCTCACACACACAGACCCTGTCCATCTCTCTCTCACGCACACACCCTGTCCATCTCCCTCACACACACACCCTGTCCATCTGTCTCACACACACAGACCCTGTCCATCTCTCTCACACACACACCCTGTCCATCTCTCACACACACACCCTTTCCATCTCACCCCCACACACCCTGTCCATCTCTCTCACACACACCCTGTCCATCTCTCTCACACACACAGACCCTGTCCATCTCTCTCACACACACAGACCCTGTCCATCTCTCTCACCCACACACCCTGTCCATCTCCCTCACACACACACCCTGTCCATCTGTCTCACACACACAGACCCTGTCCATCTCTCTCACACACACACCCTGTCCATCTCCCTCACACACACACCCTGTCCATCTGTCTCACACACACAGACCCTGTCCATCTCTCTCACACACACACCCTGTCCTCTCTCTCTCACACACACCCTGTCCATCTCTCACACCCACGCACCCTGTCCATTTCTCTCTCACACCCACACCCTGTCCATCTTTCTCTCACACACACCCTGTCCATCTCTCTCTCACACACACAGTCCATCTCTCTCACACACACACCCTGTCCATCTCACACACACACACCCTGTCCATCTCTCTCACACACACACCCTGTCCATCTCACACACACACACACCCTGTCCATCTCTCTCACACACACACCCTGTCCATCTCTGTCACACACACACCCTGTCCATCTCTCTCACACACACAGACACCCTGTCCATCTCACTCACACACACACCCTGTCCATCTCTCACACACACACAGACACCCTGTCCATCTCTCTCACACACACAGACACCCTGTCCATCTCACTCACACACACAGACACCCTGTACATCTCTCTGTCACACACACCCTGTCCATCTCTCACACACACACCCTTTCCATCTCACACACACACACCCTGTCCATCTCTCTCACACACACAGACCCTGTCCATCTCTCTCACACACACCCTGTCCTCTCTCTCTCACACACACCCTGTCCATCTCTCACACCCACGCACCCTGTCCATTTCTCTCTCACACCCACACACTGTCCATCTTTCTCTCACACACACCCTGTCCATCTCTCTCTCACACACACAGTCCATCTCTCTCACACACACACACCCTGTCCATCTCTCACACTCACGCACCCTGTCCATTTCTCTATCTCACACACACACCCTGTCCAGCTCTCTCACACACACACCCTGTCCTCTCTCTCACACACACACACCCTGTCCATCTCTCTCTCAAACACCCTGTCCGTCTCTCGCACACACACCCTGTCCATCTCTCGCACACACACCCTGTCCATCTCTCCCACACACACCTTGTCCATCGCTCTCACACACACAATCACCCTGTCCATCTCTCTCACACTCACCCTTTCCATCTCACACCCACACACCCTGTCCATCTCTCTCACACACACAGACCCTGTCCATCTCTCTCTCACGCACACACCCTGTCCATCTCCCTCACACACACACCCTGTCCATCTGTCTCACACACACAGACCCTGTCCATCTCTCTCACACACACACCCTGTCCATCTCTCACACACACACCCTTTCCATCTCACACCCACACACCCTGTCCATCTCTCTCACACACACAGACCCTGTCCATCTCTCTCACGCACACACCCTGTCCATCTCCCTCACACACACACCCTGTCCATCTGTCTCACACACACAGACCCTGTCCATCTCTCTCTCACGCACACACCCTGTCCATCTCCCTCACACACACAAACTGTCCATCTGTCTCACACACACAGACCCTGTCCATCTCTCTCACACGCACACTGTCCATCTCTCACACACACACCCTGTCCATCTCTCTCTCACACACACACCCTGTCCATCTCTCTCACACACACACACACCCTGTACATCTCTCTGTCACACACACCCTGTCCATCTCTCACACACACACCCTTTCCATCTCACACCCACACACCCTGTCCATCTCTCTCACACACACCCTGTCCATCTCTCTCACACACACACGCACCCTGTCCATTTCTCTCTCACGCACACACCCTGTCCATCTCCCTCACACACACACCCTGTCCATCTGTCTCACACACACACACCCTGTCCATCTCCCTCACACACACACCCTGTCCATCTGTCTCACACACACAGACCCTGTCCATCTCTCTCTCACGCACAGACCCTGTCCATCTCCCTCACACACACACCCTGTCCATCTGTCTCACACGCACAGACCCTGTCCATCTCTCTCACACACACACCCTGTCCATCTCTCTCACACACACACACACACCCTGTACATCTCTCTGTCACACACACCCAGTCCATCTCTCACACTCACGCACCCTGTCCATTTCTCTCTCACACACACACCCTGTCCATCTCTCACACACACGCACCCTGTCCATCTCACATACACGCACCCGGTCCATCTCTCACACACACACACCCTGTCCATCTCACACACACACACCCTGTCCATCCCTGTCACACACACACACCCTGTCCATCTCTCGCACACACACACACCCTGTCCATCTCTCTATCACACACACCCTGTCCATCTCACACACACACACACACACCCTGTCCATCTCTCACACACACACCCTGTCCATCTCACACACACACACACACCCTGTCCATCTCTCACACACACACCCTTTCCATCTCACACCCACACACCCTGTCCATCTCTCTCACACACACAGACCCTGTCCATCTCTCTCACACACACACCCTGTCCATCTCTCACACACACACCCTTTCCATCTCACACCCACACACCCTGTCCATCTCTCTCACACACACAGACCCTGTCCATCTCTCTCACGCACACACCCTGTCCATCTCCCTCACACACACACCCTGTCCATCTGTCTCAGACACACAGACCCTGTCCATCTCTCTCACACACACACACCCTGTCCATCTCCCTCACACACACACCCTGTCCATCTGTCTCACACACACAGACCCTGTCCATCTCCCTCACACACACACCCTGTCCATCTGTCTCACACACACACTCCCTGTCCATCTCCCTCACACACACACCCTGTCCATCTGTCTCACACACACAGACCCTGTCCATGTCTCTCTCACGCACACACCCTGTCCATCTCCCTCACACACACACCCTGTCCATCTGTCTCACACACACAGACCCTGTCCATCTCTCTCACACGCACACTGTCCATCTCTCACACACACACCCTGTCCATCTCTCTCTCACACACACACCCTGTTCATCTCTCTCTCACACACACACACCCTGTACATCTCTCTGTCACACACACCCTGTCCATCTCTCACACACACACCCTGTCCTCTCTCTCACACACACAGACCCTGTCCATCTCTCTCACACACACCCTGTCCATCTCTCTCACACACACACGCACCCTGTCCATTTCTCTCTCACACACACACCCTGTCCATCTGTCTCACACACACGCACCCTGTCCATCTCACACACACGCACCCTGTCCATCTCTCACACACACACACCCTGTCCATCTCACACACACACACCCTGTCCATCTCTGTCACACACACACACCCTGTCCATCTCTCGCACACACACACACCCTGTCCATCTCTCTCACACACACACCCTGTCCATCTCTCTCACACACACACCCTGTCCATCTCACACACACACACCCTGTCCATCTCTCTCTCACACACACCCTGTCCATCTCACACACACACACACACACACACCCTGTCCATCTCTCACACACACACCCTGTCCATCTCTCTGTCACACACACCCTGTCCATCTCTCACACACACACCCTGTCCATCTCACACACACACACACACCCTGTCCATCTCTCTCACACACACACCCTGTCCATCTCACACACACACACACAACCTGTCCATCTCTCACACACACACCCTGTCCATCTCACACACACACACACACCCTGTCCATCTCTCTGTCACACACACCCTGTCCATCTCTCACACACACACTCTGTCCATCTCACACACACACACACACACCCTGTCCATCTCTCTGTCACACACACCCTGTCCATCTCTCACACACACACCCTGTCCATCTCACACACACACACACACCCTGTCCATCTCACACCCACACACCCTGTCCATCTCTCTCACACACACAGACCCTGTCCATCTCTCACACACACCCTGTCCATCTCACACACACACACACACCCTGTCCATCTCTCACACACACACCCTTTCCATCTCACACCCACACACCCTGTCCATCTCTCTCACACACACAGACCCTGTCCATCTCTCTCACACACACCCTGTCCATCTCTCACACACACACCCTTTCCATCTCACACCCACACACCCTGTCCATCTCTCTCACACACACCCTTTCCATCTCACACCCACACACCCTGTCCATCTCTCTCACACACACAGACCCTGTCCATCTCTCACACACACACCCTGTCCATCTCACACACACACACACACCCTGTCCATCTCTCACACACACACCCTTTCCATCTCACACCCACACACCGTTTCCATCTCACACCCACACACCCTGTCCATCTCTCTCACACACACAGACCCTGTCCATCTCTGTCACACACACCCTGTCCATCTCTCTCACACACACACACACCCTGTACATCTCTCAGTCACACACACCCTGTCCATCTCTCACACTCACGCACCCTGTCCATTTCTCTCTCACACACACACCCTGTCCATCTCTCACACACACGCACCCTGTCCATCTCACACACACGCACCCTGTCCATCTCTCACACACACACACCCTGTCCATCTCACACACACACACCCTGTCCATCTCTGTCACACACACAAACCCTGTCCATCTCTCGCACACACACACACCGTGTCCATCTCTCTCACACACACACCCTGTCCATCTCTCTCACACACACACCCTGTCCATCTCACACACACACACCCTGTCCATCTCTCTCACACACACACCCTGACCATCTCACACACACACACACACCCTGTCCATCTCTCACACACACACCCTGTCCATCTCACACACACACACACACCCTGTCCATCTCTCTGTCACACACACCCTGTCCATCTCTCTCACACACACACCCTGTCCATCTCACACACACACACCCTGTCCATCTCTCTCACACACACACCCTGTCCATCTCACACACACACACACACCCTGTCCATCTCTCACACACACACCCTTTCCATCTCACACCCACACACCCTGTCCATCTCTCTCACACACACAGACACCCTGTCCATCTCTCACACACACACCCTTTCCATCTCACACCCACACACCCTGTCCATCTCTCTCACACACACACACCCTGTCCATCTCACACACACACACCCTGTCCATCTCACACACACACACCCTGTCCATCTCTCTCACACACACAGACCCTGTCCATCTCTCTCTCACCCACACACCCTGTCCATCTCTCTCACACACACACACCCTGTCCATCTCACACACACAGACCCTGTCCATCTCTCTCACACACACAGACCCTGTCCATCTCTCTCTCACCCACACACCCTGTCCATCTCTCTCACACACACAGACCCTGTCCATCTCTCTCACACACACCCTGTCCATCTCTCTCACACACACACACACCCTGTCCATCTCTCACACTCACGCACCCTGTCCATTTCTCTCTCACACACACACCCTGTCCATCTCTCTCACACACACCCTGTCCATCTCTCTCACACACACACACACCCTGTCCATCTCTCACACTCACGCACCCTGTCCATTTCTCTCTCACACACACACCCTGTCCATCTCTCACACACACGCACCCTGTCCATCTCACACACACGCACCCTGTCCATCTCACACACACACACCCTGTCCATCTCTGTCACACACACACACCCTGTCCATCTCTCGCACACACACACACCCTGTCCATCTCTCTCACACACACACCCTGTCCATCTCTCTCACACACACACCCTGTCCATCTCACACACACACACCCTGTCCATCTCTCTCACACACACACCCTGTCCATCTCTCTCACACACACACACACACCCTGTCCATCTCACACACACACACCCTGTCCATCTCACACACACACACACCCTGTCCATCTCTCTGTCACACACACCCTGTCCATCTCACACACACACACACACCCTGTCCATCTCTCTCTCACACACACACCCTGTCCATCTGTCACACACACACACCCTGTCCATCTCTCTCACACACACACACACCCTGTCCATCTCTCACACACACACACACACCCTGTCCATCTCTCACACACACACACACACCCTGTCCATCTCTCTGTCACACACACCCTGTCCATCTCTCACACACACACCCTTTCCATCTCACACCCACACACCCTGTCCATCTCTCTCACACACACAGACACCCTGTCCATCTCTCACACACACACCCTGTCCATCTCACACCCACACACCCTGTCCATCTCTCACACACACACCCTGTCCATCTCACACACACACACCCTGTCCATCTCACACACACACACCCTGTCCATCTCACACACACACACCCTGTCCATCTCTCTCACACACACAGACCCTGTCCATCTCTCTCTCACCCACACACCCTGTCCATCTCTCTCACACACACACACCCTGTCCATCTCACACACACAGACCCTGTCCATCTCTCTCACACACACACACACCCTGTCCATCTCTCACACTCACGCACCCTGTCCATTTCTCTCTCACACACACACCCTGTCCATCTCTCTCACACACACCCTGTCCATCTCTCTCACACACACACACACCCTGTCCATCTCTCACACTCACGCACCCTGTCCATTTCTCTCTCACACACACACCCTGTCCATCTCTCACACACACGCACCCTGTCCATCTCACACACACGCACCCTGTCCATCTCACACACACACACCCTGTCCATCTCTGTCACACACACACACCCTGTCCATCTCTCGCACACACACACACCCTGTCCATCTCTCTCACACACACACCCTGTCCATCTCTCTCACACACACACCCTGTCCATCTCACACACACACACCCTGTCCATCTCTCTCACACACACACCCTGTCCATCTCTCTCACACACACACACACACCCTGTCCATCTCACACACACACACCCTGTCCATCTCACACACACACACACACCCTGTCCATCTCTCTGTCACACACACCCTGTCCATCTCACACACACACACACACCCTGTCCATCTCTCTCTCACACACACACCCTGTCCATCTGTCACACACACACACACCCTGTCCATCTCTCTCACACACACACACACCCTGTCCATCTCTCACACACACACACACACCCTGTCCATCTCTCACACACACACACACACCCTGTCCATCTCTCTGTCACACACACCCTGTCCATCTCTCACACACACACCCTTTCCATCTCACACCCACACACCCTGTCCATCTCTCTCACACACACAGACACCCTGTCCATCTCTCACACACACACCCTGTCCATCTCACACCCACACACCCTGTCCATCTCTCACACACACACCCTGTCCATCTCACACACACACACCCTGTCCATCTCACACACACACACCCTGTCCATCTCTCTCACACACACAGACCCTGTCCATCTCACTCTCACCCACACACCCTGTCCATCTCTCTCACACACACACACCCTGTCCATCTCACACACACAGACCCTGTCCATCTCTCTCACACACACAGACCCTGTCCATCTCTCTCTCACCCACACACCCTGTCCATCTCTCTCACACACACAGACCCTGTCCATCTCTCTCACACACACCCTGTCCATCTCTCTCACACACACACACACACCCTGTACATCTCTCTGTCACACACACCCTGTCCATCTCTCACACTCACGCACCCTGTCCATTTCTCTCTCACACACACACCCTGTCCATCTCTCACACACACGCACCCTGTCCATCTGACACACACGCACCCTGTCCATCTCTCACACACACACACCCTGTCCATCTCACACACACACACCCTGTCCATCTCTGTTACACACACACACCGTCCATCTCTCGCACACACACACACCCTGTCCATCTCTCTCACACACACACCCTGTCCATCTCTCTCACACACACACCCTGTCCATCTCACACACACACACCCTGTCCATCTCTCTCACACACACACCCTGTCCATCTCACACACACACACACACCCTGTCCATCTCACACACACACACCCTGTCCATCTCACACACACACACACACACCCTGTCCATCTCACACACACACACCCTGTCCATCTCTCTCACACACACACCCTGTCCATCTCACACACACACACACACACCCTGTCCATCTCACACACACACACCCTGTCCATCTCTCTCACACACACACCCTGTCCATCTCACACACACACACACACCCTGTCCATCTCACACACACACACCCTGTCCATCTCACACACACACACACACACCCTTTCCATCTCACACCCACACACCCTGTCCATCTCTCTCACACACACAGACACCCTGTCCATCTCTCACACACACACCCTGTCCATCTCACACCCACACACCCTGTCCATCTCTCACACACACACCCTGTCCATCTCACACACACACACCCTGTCCATCTCACACACACACACCCTGTCCATCTCACACACACACACCCTGTCCATCTCTCTCACACACACACCCTGTCCATCTCACACACACACACACACCCTGTCCATCTCACACACACACACCCTGTCCATCTCACACACACACACACACCCTGTCCATCTCACACACACACACCCTGTCCATCTCTCTCACACACACACCCTGTCCATCTCACACACACACAAACAACCTGTCCATCTCACACACACACACCCTGTCCATCTCTCTCTCACACACACCCTGACCATCTCTCTCACACACACACCCTGTCCATCTCTCACACACACACCCTGTCCATCTCTCACACACAATCACCCTGTCCATCTCACACACAAACACACCCTGTCCATCTCTCTCTCACACACACCCTGTCCATCTCTCTGTCACACACACCCTGTCCATCTCTCACACACACACCCTGTCCATCTCACACACACACACCCTGTCCATCTCTCTCTCTCAAACACACCCTGTCCATCTCTCACACACACACACACACCCTGTCCATCTCTCACACACACACCCTTTCCATCTCACACCCACACACCCTGTCCATCTCTCTCACACACACACACACCCTGTCCATCTCTCTCACGCACACACCCTGTCCATCTCACACACACACACACCCTGTCCATCTCTCTCACACACACACACCCTGTCCATCTCTCTCACACACACACCCTGTCCATCTCTCTCACACACACACCATGTCCATCTCACACACACACACCCTGTCCATCACTCTCACACACACACCCTGTCCATCTCACACACACACACACACCCTGTCCATCTCACACACACACACCCTGTCCATCTCACACACACACACACACCCTGTCCATCTCTCTGTCACACACACCCTGTCCATCTCTCACACACACACCCTGTCCATCTCACTCACACACACACCCTGTCCATCTCTCTCTCTCAAACACACCCTGTCCATCTGTCACACAAACCCTGTCCATCTCACACCCACACACCCTGTCCATCTCTCTCACACACACAGACACCCTGTCCATCTCTCACACACACACCCTGTCCATCTCTCTCTCACACACACACCCTGTCCATCTCACACACACACACCCTGTCCATCTCACACACACACACACCCTGTCCATCTCTCTCACACACACACACCCTGTCCCATCTCTCTCACGCACACAGACCCTGTCCATCTCTCTCTCACCCACACACCCTGTCCATCTCTCTCACACACACACACCCTGTCCATCTCTCACACACACCCTGTCCATCTCACACACACAGACCCTGACCATCTCACACACACACACACACCCTGTCCATCTCTCTCTCTCTCAAACACACCCTGTCCATCTGTCACACACACCCTGTCCATCTCTCACACACACACACACACCCTGTCCATCTCTCACACACTCACCCTTTCCATCTCACACCCACACACCCTGTCCATCTCTCTCACACACACACACACCCTGTCCATCTCACACACACACACCCTGTCCATCTCTCTCACACACACACCCTGTCCATCTCACACACACACACACACCCTGTCCATCTCACACACACACACCCTGTCCATCTCTCTGTCACACACACCCTGTCCATCTCTCACACACACACCCTGTCCATCTCACACACACGCACCCTGTCCATCTCTCACACACACACACCCTGTCCATCTCACACACACACACCCTGTCCATCTGTCTCACACACACAGACCCTGTCCATCTCTCTCTCACACACACCCTGTCGATCTCTCTGTCACACACACCCTGTCCATCTCTCACACACACCCTGTCCATCTCTCTCACACACACACCCTGTCCATCTCACACACACACACACACCTGTCCATCTCTCTCTCTCAAACACACCCTGTCCATCTGTCACACACACCCTGTCCATCTCTCACACACACACACACACCCTGTCCATCTCTCACACACACACCCTGTCCATCTCTCACACTCACGCACCCTGTCCATCTCTCACACACACGCACCCTGTCCATCTCACACACACGCACCCTGTCCATCTCTCACACACACACACACCCTGTCCATCTCACACACACACACCCTGTCCATCTCTGTCAAACACACACCCTGTCCATCTCACACACACACACCCTGTCCATCTCTCTCACACACACACCCTGTCCATCTCACACACACACACACACCCTGTCCATCTCACACACACACACCCTGTCCATCTCACACACACACACACACCCTGTCCATCTCTCTGTCACACACACCCTGTCCATCTCTTCACACACACTCCCTGTCCATCTCACACACACACACACACCCTGTCCATCTCTCTCTCTCAAACACCCTGTCCATCTGTCACACACACCCTGTCCATCTCTCACACACACACACACACCCTGTCCATCTCTCACACACACACCCTTTCCATCTCACACCCACACACCCTGTCCATCTCTCTCACACACACAGACACCCTGTCCATCTCTCAGACACACCCTGTCCATCTCACACCCACACACCCTGTCCATCTCTCTCTCACACACACACCCTGTCCATCTCACACACACACACACCCTGTCCATCTCTCTCACACACACACACCCTGTCCATCTCTCTCACACACACAGACCCTGTCCATCTCTCTCTCACCCACACACCCTGTCCATCTCTCTCACACACACACACCCTGTCCATCTCTCACACGCACCCTGTCCATCTCTCACACACACACACCCTGTCCATCTCACACACACACACCCTGTCCATCTCTGTCACACACACACACCCTGTCCATCTCTCGCACACACACACACCCTGTCCATCTCTCTCACACACACACCCTGTCCATCTCACACACACACACCCTGTCCATCTCTCTCACACACACACCCTGTCCATCTCACACACACACACACACCCTGTCCATCTCACACACACACACACACACACACCCTGTCCATCTCTCTGTCACACACACCCTGTCCATCTCTCACACACACACCCTGTCCATCTCACACACACACACACACCCTGTCCATCTCTCTCTCTCAAACACACCCTGTCCATCTGTCACACACACCCTGTCCATCTCTCACACACACACACACACCCTGTCCATCTCTCACACACACACCCTTTCCATCTCACACCCACACACCCTGTCCATCTCTCTCACACACACAGACACCCTGTCCAATCTCTCACACACACACCCTGTCCATCTCACACACACACACCCTGTCCATCTCACACACACACACACCCTGTCCATCTCTCTCACACACACACACCCTGTCCATCTCTCTCACACACACACACCCTGTCCATCTCTCACACACACACCCTGTCCATCTCACACACACACACACCCTGTCCATCTCTCTCACACACACAGACCCTGTCCATCTCTCTCTCACCCACACACCCTGTCCATCTCTCTCACACACACACACCCTGTCCATCTCTCACACACACACACCCTGTCCATCTCACACACACACACCCTGTCCATCTCTGTCACACACACACACCCTGTCCATCTCTCGCACACACACACACCCTGTCTATCTCTCTCACACACACACCCTGTCCATCTCTCTCACACACACACCCTGTCCATCTCACACACACACACCCTGTCCATCTCTCTCACACACACACCCTGTCCATCTCACACACACACACACACCCTGTCCATCTCACACACACACACCCTGTCCATCTCACACACACACACACACCCTGTCCATCTCTCACACACACACCCTGTCCATCTCACACACACACACACACCCCCTGTCCATCTCTCTCTCTCAAACACACCCTGTCCATCTGTCACACACACCCTGTCCATCTCTCACACACACACACACACCCTGTCCATCTCTCACACACACACCCTTTCCATCTCACACCCACACACCCTGTCCATCTCTCTCACACACACAGACACCCTGTCCATCTCTCACACACACACCCTGTCCATCTCACACACACACACCCTGTCCATCTCACACACACACACCCTGTCCATCTCACACACACACACCCTGTCCATCTCTCTCACACACACACCCTGTCCATCTCTCTCACACACACACACACACCCTGTCCATCTCTCACACACACACCCTGTCCATCTCTCACACACACACCCTGTCCATCTCACACACACACACCCTGTCCATCTCTGTCACACACACACACCCTGTCCATCTCTCGCACACACACACACCCTGTCCATCTCTCTCACACACACACCCTGTCCATCTCTCTCACACACACACCCTGTCCATCTCACACACACACACCCTGTCCATCTCTCTCACACACACACCCTGTCCATCTCACACACACACACACACCCTGTCCATCTCACACACACACACACACACACCCTGTCCATCTCTCTGTCACACACACCCTGTCCATCTCTCACACGCACACCCTGTCCATCTCACACACACACACACACCCTGTCCATCTCTCTCTCTCAAACACACCCTGTCCATCTGTCACACACACCCTGTCCATCTCTCACACACACACACACACCCTGTCCATCTCTCACACACACACCCTGTCCATCTCTCTCACACACACAGACACCCTGTCCATCTCTCACACACACACACACACCCTGTCCATCTCTCACACACACACCCTTTCCATCTCACACCCACACACCCTGTCCATCTCTCTCACACACACAGACACCCTGTCCATCTCTCACACACACACACACACACCCTGTCCATCTCTCACACACACACCCTGTCCATCTCACACACACACACCCTGTCCATCTCACACACACACACACCCTGTCCATCTCTCTCACACACACACACCCTGTCCATCTCTCTCACACACACACACCCTGTCCATCTCTCACACACACACCCTGTCCATCTCACACACACACACACCCTGTCCATCTCTCTCACACACACAGACCCTGTCCATCTCTCTCTCACCCACACTCCCTGTCCATCTCTCTCACACACACACACCCTGTCCATCTCTCACACGCACCCTGTCCATCTCTCACACACACACACCCTGTCCATCTCACACACACACACCCTGTCCATCTCTGTCACACACACACACCCCTGTCCATCTCTCGCACACACACACACCCTGTCTATCTCTCTCACACACACACCCTGTCCATCTCTCTCACACACACACCCTGTCCATCTCACACACACACACCCTGTCCATCTCTCTCACACACACACCCTGTCCATCTCACACACACACACACACCCTGTCCATCTCACACACACACACCCTGTCCATCTCACACACACACACACACCCTGTCCATCTCTCTGTCACACACACCCTGTCCATCTCTCACACACACACCCTGTCCATCTCACACACACACACACACCCCCTGTCCATCTCTCTCTCTCAAACACACCCTGTCCATCTGTCACACACACCCTGTCCATCTCTCACACACACACACACACACCCTGTCCATCTCTCACACACACACCCTTTCCATCTCACACCCACACACCCTGTCCATCTCTCTCACACACACAGACACCCTGTCCATCTCTCACACACACACCCTGTCCATCTCACACACACACACCCTGTCCATCTCACACACACACACCCTGTCCATCTCACACACACACACACCCTGTCCATCTCTCTCACACACACACCCTGTCATCTCTCTCACACACACACACCCTGTCCATCTCTCACACACACACCCTGTCCATCTCTCACACACACACCCTGTCCATCTCACACACACACACACCCTGTCCATCTCTCTCACACACACACACCCTGTCCATCTCTCTCTCACCCACACACCCTGTCCATCTCTCTCACACACACACACCTGTCCATCTCTCTCACACACACACACCCTGTCCATCTCTCACACACACACCCTGTCCATCTCACACACACACACACACACCCTGTCCATCTCTCTCACACACACAGACCCTGTCCATCTCTCTCTCACCCACACACCCTGTCCATCTCTCTCACACACACACACCCTGTCCATCTCTCACACACACACCCTGTCCATCTCTGTCACACACACACACCCTGTCCATCTCTCGCACACACACACACCCTGTCCATCTCTCTCACACACACACCCTGTCCATCTCTCTCACACACACACACCCTGTCCATCTCACACACACACACCCTGTCCATCTCTCTCACACACACACCCTGTCCATCTCACACACACACACACACCCTGTCCATCTCACACACACACACCCTGTCCATCTCACACACACACACACCCTGTCCATCTCTCACACACACACACCCTGTCCATCTCTCACACACCTACCCTGTCCATCTCACACACACACACACACCCTGTCCATCTCTCTCTCTCAAACACACCCTGTCCATCTGTCACACACACCCTGTCCATCTCTCACACACACACACACCCTGTCCATCTCTCACACACACACCCTTTCCATCTCACACCCACACACCCTGTCCATCTCTCTCACACACACAGACACCCTGTCCATCTCTCACACACACACCCTGTCCATCTCACACACACACACACCCTGACCATCTCACACACACACACCCTGTCCATCTCACACACACACACACCCTGTCCATCTCTCTCACACACACACCCTGTCCATCTCTCTCACACACACACACCCTGTCCATCTCTCACACACACACCCTGTCCATCTCTCACACACACACCCTGTCCATCTCACACACACACACACACCCTGTCCATCTCTCTCACACACACACCCTGTCCATCTCTCTCACACACACACACCCTGTCCATCTCTCACACACACACCCTGTCCATCTCACACACACACACACCCTGTCCATCTCTCTCACACACACACACCCTGTCCATCTCTCTCTCACCCACACACCCTGTCCATCTCTCTCACACACACACACCCTGTCCATCTCTCTCACACACACACACCCTGTCCATCTCTCACACACACACCCTGTCCATCTCACACACACACACCCTGTCCATCTCTCTCACACACACAGACCCTGTCCATCTCTCTCTCACCACACACACCCTGTCCATCTCTCTCACACACACACACCCTGTCCATCTCTCACACACACACCCTGTCCATCTCTGTCACACACACCCCCTGTCCATCTCTCTCACACACACACCCTGTCCATCTCACACACACACACCCTGTCCATCTCTCTCACACACACACCCTGTCCATCTCACACACACACACACACCCTGTCCATCTCACACACACACACCCTGTCCATCTCACACACACACACACACACCCTGTCCATCTCTCTGTCACACACACCCTGTCCATCTCTCACACACACACCCTGTCCATCTCACACACACACACACACCCCCTGTCCATCTCTCTCTCTCAAACACACCCTGTCCATCTGTCACACACACCCTGTCCATCTCTCACACACACACACACACACCCTGTCCATCTCTCACACACACACCCTTTCCATCTCACACCCACACACCCTGTCCATCTCTCTCACACACACAGACACCCTGTCCATCTCTCACACACACACCCTGTCCATCTCACACACACACACCCTGTCCATCTCACACACACACACACCCTGTCCATCTCTCTCACACACACACCCTGTCCATCTCTCTCACACACACACACCCTGTCCATCTCTCACACACACACCCTGTCCATCTCTCACACACACACCCTGTCCATCTCACACACACACACACCCTGTCCATCTCTCTCACACACACACACCCTGTCCATCTCTCTCTCACCACACACCCTGTCCATCTCTCTCACACACACACACCCTGTCCATCTCTCTCACACACACACACCCTGTCCTTCACTCACACACACACCCTGTCCATCTCACACACACACACACACCCTGTCCATCTCTCTCACACACACAGACCCTGTCCATCTCTCTCTCACCCACACACCCTGTCCATCTCTCTCAACACACACACACCCTGTCCATCTCTCACACACACACCCTGTCCATCTCTGTCACACACACACACCTGTCCATCTCTCGCACACACACACACCCTGTCCATCTCTCTCACACACACACCCTGTCCATCTCTCTCACACACACACACCCTGTCCATCTCCACACACACACCCTGTCCATCTCTCTCACACACACACCCTGTCCATCTCACACACACACACACACCCTGTCCATCTCACACACACACACCCTGTCCATCTCACACACACACACACCCTGTCCATCTCTCACACACACACACCCTGTCCATCTCTCACACACACACCCTGTCCATCTCACACACACACACACACCCTGTCCATCTCTCTCTCTCAAACACACCCTGTCCATCTGTCACACACACCCTGTCCATCTCTCACACACACACACACCCTGTCCATCTCTCACACACACACCCTTTCCATCTCACACCCACACACCCTGTCCATCTCTCTCACACACACAGACACCTGTCCATCTCTCACACACACACCCTGTCCATCTCACACACACACACACCCTGACCATCTCACACACACACACCCTGTCCATCTCACACACACACACACCCTGTCCATCTCTCTCACACACACACCCTGTCCATCTCTCTCACACACACACACCCTGTCCATCTCTCACACACACACCCTGTCCATCTCTCACACACACACCCTGTCCATCTCACACACACACACACACCCTGTCCATCTCTCTCACACACACACCCTGTCCATCTCTCTCACACACACACACCCTGTCCATCTCTCACACACACACCCTGTCCATCTCACACACACACACACCCTGTCCATCTCTCTCACACACACACACCCTGTCCATCTCTCTCTCACCCACACACCCTGTCCATCTCTCTCACACACACACACCCTGTCCATCTCTCTCACACACACACCCTGTCCATCTCTCACACACACACCCTGTCCATCTCACACACACACACCCTGTCCATCTCTCTCACACACACAGACCCTGTCCATCTCTCTCTCACCCACACACCCTGTCCATCTCTCTCACACACACACACCCTGTCCATCTCTCACACACACACCCTGTCCATCTCTGTCACACACACACCCTGTCCATCTCTCGCACACACACACACCCTGTCCATCTCTCTCACACACACACCCTGTCCATCTCTCTCACACACACACCCTGTCCATCTCACACACACACACCCTGTCCATTTCTCTCACACACACACCCTGTCCATCTCACACACACACACACACCCTGTCCATCTCACACACACACACCCTGTCCATCTCACACACACACACACACCCTGTCCATCTCTCACACACACACACCCTGTCCATCTCTCACACACACACCCTGTCCATCTCACACACACACACACACCCTGTCCATCTCTCTCTCTCAAACACACCCTGTCCATCTGTCACACACACCCTGTCCATCTCTCACACACACACACACCCTGTCCATCTCTCACACACACACCCTTTCCATCTCACACCCACACACCCTGTCCATCTCTCTCACACACACAGACACCCTGTCCATCTCTCACACACACACCCTGTCCATCTCACACACACACACACCCTGTCCATCTCACACACACACACCCTGTCCATCTCTCTCACACACACACCCTGTCCATCTCTCTCACACACACACACCCTGTCCATCTCTCACACACACACCCTGTCCATCTCACACACACACACACCCTGTCCATCTCTCTCACACACACACACCCTGTCCATCTCTCTCTCACCCACACACCCTGTCCATCTCTCACACACACACACACCCTGTCCATCTCTCTCACACACACACACCCTGTCCATCTCTCACACACACACACACCCTGTCCATCTCTCACACACACACCCTGTCCATCTCTCACACACACACACACCCTGTCCATCTCTCACACACACACACACCCTGTCCATCTCTCACACACACACACCCTGTCCATCTCTCACACACACACCCTGTCCATCTCACACACACACACACACCCTGTCCATCTCTCTCTCTCAAACACACCCTGTCCATCTGTCACACACACCCTGTCCATCTCTCTCACACACACACACCCTGTCCATCTCTCACACACACACCCTTTCCATCTCACACCCACACACCCTGTCCATCTCTCTCACACACACAGACACCCTGTCCATCTCTCACACACACACCCTGTCCATCTCACACACACACACACCCTGACCATCTCACACACACACACCCTGTCCATCTCACACACACACACCCTGTCCATCTCTCTCACACACACACCCTGTCCATCTCTCTCACACACACACACCCTGTCCATCTCTCACACACACACCCTGTCCATCTCTCACACACACACCCTGTCCATCTCACACACACACACACACCCTGTCCATCTCTCTCACACACACACCGTCCATCTCTCTCACACACACACACCCTGTCCATCTCTCACACACACACCCTGTCCATCTCACACACACACACACCCTGTCCATCTCTCTCACACACACACACCCTGTCCATCTCTCTCTCACCCACACACCCTGTCCATCTCTCTCACACACACACACCCTGTCCATCTCTCTCACACACACACACCCTGTCCATCTCTCACACACACACCCTGTCCATCTCACACACACACACCCTGTCCATCTCTCTCACACACACAGACCCTGTCCATCTCTCTCTCACCCACACACCCTGTCCATCTCTCTCACACACACACACCCTGTCCATCTCTCACACACACACCCTGTCCATCTCTGTCACACACACACCCTGTCCATCTCTCGCACACACACACACCCTGTCCATCTCTCTCACACACACACCCTGTCCATCTCTCTCACACACACACCCTGTCCATCTCACACACACACACCCTGTCCATCTCTCTCACACACACACCCTGTCCATCTCACACACACACACACCCTGTCCATCTCACACACACACACCCTGTCCATCTCACACACACACACACACCCTGTCCATCTCTCACACACACACACCCTGTCCATCTCTCACACACACACCCTGTCCATCTCACACACACACACACACCCTGTCCATCTCTCTCTCTCAAACACACCCTGTCCATCTGTCACACACACCCTGTCCATCTCTCACACACACACACACCCTGTCCATCTCTCACACACACACCCTTTCCATCTCACACCCACACACCCTGTCCATCTCTCTCACACACACAGACACCCTGTCCATCTCTCACACACACACCCTGTCCATCTCACACACACACACACCCTGTCCATCTCACACACACACACCCTGTCCATCTCTCTCACACACACACCCTGTCCATCTCTCTCACACACACACACCCTGTCCATCTCTCACACACACACCCTGTCCATCTCACACACACACACACCCTGTCCATCTCTCTCACACACACACACCCTGTCCATCTCTCTCTCACCCACACACCCTGTCCATCTCTCACACACACACACACCCTGTCCATCTCTCTCACACACACACACCCTGTCCATCTCTCACACACACACACACCCTGTCCATCTCTCACACACACACCCTGTCCATCTCTCACACACACACACACCCTGTCCATCTCTCACACACACACACACCCTGTCCATCTCTCACACACACACACACACCCTGTCCATCTCTCTCACACACACACACCCTGTCCATCTCTGTCACACAGACACCCTGTCCATCTCTCACACACACACACACCCTGTCCATCTCTCACACACACCCTGTCCATTTCACACACACAGACCCTGTCCATCTCACTCACACACACACACTGTTCATCTCTCTCACACACACCCTGTCCATCTCTCTCTCACCCACACACCCTGTCCATCTCTCACACACACACACACCCTGTCCATCTCTCTCACACACACACACCCTGTCCATCTCTGTCACACACACACCCTGTCCATCTCTCACACACACACCCTGTCCATCTCTCACACACACACACACCCTGTCCATCTCTCACACACACACACACCCTGTCCATCTCTCACACACACACACCCTGTCCGTCTCTCACACACACACACACCCTGTCCATCTCTCTCACACACACACACCCTGTCCATCTCTGTCACACAGACACCCTGTCCATCTCTCTCACACACACACACACCCTGTCCATTTCACACACACAGACCCTGTGTATTTTTGTGCGCCAGTTAGCAAGGAGACATCGTGTTGCGCGGAGCATGAGGGTGTATTTGAAGCAGCGGGTTCTTTCAGGTCACTTTGCATCCCACCGTTCCGAAGGGGACACTGAATTGCGTCGGGGCAGAGTGGGTTTAAATAGTGAGCGGGTTTAGTTGGCGCTTTTTGAGGGCGAGCTGGGAGAGAGTTGGAGTTAGAATGTCGAAGAGGCTTTCCTGAAGAGATGTCAGATTGTGTGGAGTCCGAGTAAGTTTAAAAGAAGCAAGCCGGGGCATTTAGCAGGTTTTATGCACCACCGTTGCAAAGGATCCATTGGAGTGCAGAAAGAGAAAGGAGTTTAAAAGAACCGAGCAGGGGCATTTGCACTTTTTGCACACCACAGTTCCCAAGGAGACATTGGATTGCGTAGAGGGCGAAAGAGTTTAAAATATACAAGGGGGGCATTCAGCACATCTTGCGCATCACAATTCTAGAGGAGACATTTGATTGTGTAGAAGTACAGAGTTTAAAAGAAGCAAGTGGGGGCAGTTGGCACCTTTTGCGAGCCACAGTTCCAGAGGAGACATTGGATTGCATAGGTGGAGAGAGAGTTCAAAAGAAATACCAGAGGTAATAGGCACATTTTGCACAGCACATTTCCCGAGGAGACAAAGGATTGCGTATAGGGAGGGAGCATTTAAAAGAAGAGAGCGGGGGCAGCAGCACATGCTTGCGCACCACAGTTCCCGAGGAAACGTTGAATTGCATTGAGAGAGACAGTTTAAATGAAGCGAGCGCGGTCAGTCGGCACATTTTGCGCGCCACAGTTCCCGAGGAGACATTGGATTGCGCAGAGGGAGAGAGAGCGAGTTTAAAAGAAGCGAACGGGTTCAGTCAGCATATCTTGCGTGGCACAGTTCCTAAGAGATTGCGTAAAGGGAGAGAGAATTAAAAAAATCGAGGTTGGTACATTTTGCGCGTCACAGTTCGCGAGGAAACATTGGAAATGATCAATAAAAGGTTAGATTGAAGGTCATTGTGTGAGTGGGGTGGTATCGAAGCTTTAGTTCATTGAGGCTTCTGCAGAGAGGACATACAGAGAGGCAGTTACACCGGAATTGCAGGATACAGGTAACTGGGTGATGGTCAGGAGAGAGAAAGGGGAGGGCAGCCAGTGCCGAGTACGGCTGTGGCCATTCCCCTCAACAATAGGTATACCACTTTGGTTTGTCAGGCACGATGTTCCTTCATGGAACATCTTGCCTGACAAAACTATTGGAATTCTTTGAGGAAATAACAAACAGGATAGACGAAGGAGAATCAGTGTGTATTTGGATTTTCAGAAGGCCTTTGACAAGGTGACACACTTGAGGCTGCTTAGAGCCCATGGTATTACAGGGAAGATACTGGCTGACTGGCAGGAGGCAGAGTGGGAATAAAGGGAGCCTTTTCTGATTGACTGCTTGTGAATAGTGGTCTCTATTGGAAGTGTATGGTCATACATTTTGGTGGAAGAAATGAAAGGGTTGACTATGTTCTAAATGGGGAGAAAATACTAAAAATTGAGGTGCAAAGGAACTTGGGAGTCCTTGTGCAGGATTCCCTGAAGGCTAATTTGGAGGAAAGCAAATGCAATATTAATATTCATTTCAAGAGGTCCAGAATACAAGAGTAAGGATGTGATGCTGAGGCTTTATAAAGCACTGGAGAGGCCTCAATTCGAATATTGTGAGCAGTTTGGGGTCCCTTATCTCGGAAAGGATGTGCTGAAAATGGAGAAGGTTCATAAAAATGATTCCAGGATTGAGGAGCGTTTGATGGCTCTGTAGTCACTGGAATTCAGAATAACGGGGGGGGGGGGGGGGTCTCATTGACGCCTATGAAGGTTGAAAGGCCTCAGTAGAGTGGATGTGGAGAGGATGTTTCCCGTAGTCCTGGGAGTGGGAGGGGGCTCTAAGGCACAGCCTTGGAATAGAGGGATTCCAAAACAAATGGGGAGGAATTTCTTTAGCCAGAAGGTGGTGAATCTGTGGAATTCATTGCCACAGGCAGCTATGGAAGCCAGTTATTAAAGGTGGAAGTTGATAGATTCTTAATAGGTCAGGACAGGAAAGGTTACAGGGAGAAGGCAAATAGATCAGCCATGGCAAAACAGACACGATGGGCCAAATGGCCTATTTCTGCTCCTATATCTTTTGGGGAGTGAGTGCGGATGACCCACAAAAGGAAAGCCATAGTGGTCGAGCTATGTGGCTCAGAAGGGAATAGGGAGAAGGGGTGAGTTGCAATGACAGGGGATTAGTTGATTCGGGGAACAGAAAGAAGATTCCCAGATTGCCTCCCAAGTGGCAGGGTCAAAGACATCGCAGATCGAGTACACAACATTCCGAAGTGGGAAAGTGAGCAGCCAGAAGTCTTGGCCCACGTTGGTACCAATGACATGGGTAGCAGGGGTGACGAGGTCCTGCAAAGTGAGTTGAGGGAGTTAGATTTCAAGGTGAAGGACAGGAGCTCCAGGTATGTCTCTCAGTCTCACACACACACACCCTGTCCATCTCTCTTTCTCACACACACTGTCCACCTCTCTCTCACAGACACCATGCCAATCTCTCTCTCACACACTACCTGTCCATCAGTCTCTCTCACACACACCCTGTCCATCTCTCTCACACACACACACACCCTGTCCGTCTCTCACACACACACCGTGTCCATCTCTCACAGACACACACCGTGTCCATCACTCTCACACTCACCCTGTCCACCTCTCACACACACCCTGACCATCTCTCACACACACCCTGACCATTTCTCACACACACAAACAGTCCATCTTTCAAACACACACCCTGTCCATCTCTCTCACACACACACCCTGTCCATCTCTCAAACACACGCACTCTGCCCATCTCTCTCACACACACGCCCTATCCATCTCTCTCAAACACACCCTGTCCATCTTTCACACACAAGCAGTCCATCTCGCTCACACACACACCTAGTCAATCTTTCACACAGAAACCCTGTCCATCTCTTACACACACCCTGTTCATCTCTCACACACAACTCCTATCCATCTCTCACACACATACATTGGCCATTTATCTCTCTCACACACACAGTCCATCTCTCACTCTCACACACACCCTGTCCATCTCTCTCTCACACACACACCCTGCCCATCTCTCTCACACACTCTCCCTGTCCATCTCTCTCACACACACACACCCTATCCATCTCTCACACACACGCACCCTGCCCATCTCTCTCACACACACACCGTGTCCATCTCTCTCACACTAACCCTGTCCACCTCTCACACACTCCCTGACCATCTCTCACACACACCCTGACCATTTCTCACACACACAAACAGTCCATCTTTCAAACACACACCCTGTCCATCTCTCTCACACACACACCCTGTCCATCTCTCAAACACACGCACTCTGCCCATCTCTCTCTCACACACACCCTGTCCATCTCTCTCACACACAACCCCTATCCACCTCTCTCTCACAGACACCCTGCCAATCTCTCTCTCACACACTACCTGTCCATCTCACTTACACACACACCCTGTCCATCTCTCTCTGACACACACACACCCTGTCCGTCTCTCACACACACACCGTGTCCATCTCTCACAGACACACACCGTGTCCATCACTCTCACACTCACCCTGTCCACCTCTCACACACACCCTGACCATCTCTCACACACACCCTGACCATTTCTCACACACACAAACAGTCCATCTTTCAAACACACACCCTGTCCATCTCTCTCACACACACACCCTGTCCATCTCTCAAACACACGCACTCTGCCCATCTCTCTCACACACACGCCCTATCCATCTCTCTCAAACACACCCTGTCCATCTTTCACACACAAGCAGTCCATCTCGCTCACACACACACCTAGTCAATCTTTCACACAGAAACCCTGTCCATCTCTTACACACACCCTGTTCATCTCTCACACACAACTCCTATCCATCTCTCACACACATACATTGGCCATTTATCTCTCTCACACACACAGTCCATCTCTCACTCTCACACACACCCTGTCCATCTCTCTCTCACACACACACCCTGCCCATCTCTCTCACACACTCTCCCTGTCCATCTCTCTCACACACACACACCCTATCCATCTCTCACACACACGCACCCTGCCCATCTCTCTCACACACACACCGTGTCCATCTCTCTCACACTAACCCTGTCCACCTCTCACACACTCCCTGACCATCTCTCACACACACACTCCCTGTCCATCTCTTTCGCACACAAACACCCTGTCCATCTCTAACACACACACTGTCCATCTCTCTCACACACACACCGTGTCCATCTCTCTCACACTAACCCTGTCCACCTCTCACACACTCCCTGACCATCTCTCACACACACACTCCCTGTCCATCTCTTTCGCACACAAACACCCTGTCCATCTCTCACACATACACACTGTCCATCTCACTCACACACACCCTGTCCATCTCTCTTACACACACACCCTGTCCATCTCTCACACGCACACACCCTGTCCATCTCTCACACACACACACACACACACACTTTCCATCTCTCACACACACACACACACACCTAGTCAATCTTTCACACAGAAACCCTGTCCATCTCTCACACAAACACACCCTGTCCATCTCTCTCACACACACACACACCCTGTCCGTCTCTCACACACACACCGTGTCCATCTCTCACAGACACACACCGTGTCCATCACTCTCACACACACCCTGTCCACCTCTCACACACACCCTGACCATCTCTCACACACACGCTGACCATTACTCACACACACAAACAGTCCATCTTTCAAACACACACCCTGTCCATCTCTCTCACACACACACCCTGTCCATCTCTCAAACACACGCACGCTGCCCATCTCTCTCACACACACGCCCTATCCATCTCTCTCAAACACACCCTGTCCATCTTTCACACACAAGCAGTCCATCTCTCTCACACACACACCTAGTCAATCTTTCACACAGAAACCCTGTCCATCTCTTACACAAACACACCCTGTCCATCTCTCTCACACACACCCTGACCATCTCTCTCACACACACACCCTGTCCATCTCTCAAACACACGCACGCTGCCCATCTCTCTCACACACACGCCCTATCCATCTCTCTCAAACACACCCTGTCCATCTTTCACACACAAGCAGTCCATCTCTCTCACACACACACCTAGTCAATCTTTCACACAGAAACCCTGTCCATCTCTTACACAAACACACCCTGTCCATCTCTCTCACACACACACACTGTCCATCTCTCTCACACAGACACACCGTCCATCTCTCACACACACACACACACCTAGTCAATCTTTCACACAGAAACCCTGTCCATCTATCTCAAACACACACTGTCCATCTCTCACACATACACACTGTCCATCTCTCACACACACCCTGACCATCTCTCACACACACACCCTGTCCATCTCTCACAAACACACACACTGTCCATCTCTCACAAACACCCCCTGTCCATCTCTCTCTCTCACACACACACACACACACACACACACACACACACACACACACACACACACACACACACACACACAGAGTCCATCTCTCTCACACACACAGCCTGTCCATCTCTCACACACTGCCTGTCCATCTCTGTCACACACACACACCCTGTCCATCTCTCGCACACACACACACCCTGTCCATCTCTCTCTCACACACACCCTGTCCATCTCTCTCACAGACACAACCTGTCCATCTCTCTCACACACACACCCTGTCCATCTCCCTCACACACACACCCTGTCCATCTCTCTCACACACACACTGTCCATCTCTCACAAACACACACAGTGCATCTCTCTCACACTCACCCTGTCCATCTCTCACACACACAACCAGTCCATCTCTCACACACACACCCAGTCCATCTTTCAAGCAGACACCCTGTCAATCTCTCTCACACACACACCCTGTCCATCTCTCACACTCACGCACCCTGCCCATCTCTCTCACACACACACACCTAGTCAATCTTTCACACAGACACCCTGTCCATCTCTCACACACACACCCTGTCCATCTCTCTGTCACACACACCCTGACCATATCTCACACACTCACCCTGTCCATCTCTCACACACACACTGTCCATCTCTCTCACACACTCACCCTGTCCATTTCTCACACACACCCTGTCCATCTCTCTCACACACACCCCCTGTCCATCTCTCACACACACACCCTGTCCATCTCTCTCTCACACACACACACACACACACACGGTCCATCTCTCTCAAACACACACAGTCCATCTCTCTCTCACACACCCTGTCCATCTCTCTGACACTCACACTGTCCATCTCTCTCACACACACACACACACACTGCCCATCTCTCACACACACACCTAGTCAAGCTTTCACACAGAAACCCTGTCCATCTCTCACACAAACACAACCTGTCCGTCTCTCACACACACGCACCCTGCCCATCTCTCTGACACACACCCTGTCCATCTCTCTCACACACACACACCCTGTCCATCTCTCTCACACTCACCCTGTCCATCTCTCTCACACACACACACTGTCCATCTCTTTCTCACACACACCCTGTCCATCTCACTCACACACACTGTCCACCTCTCACACACACTCCCTGTCCATCTCTTTCTCACACCCACACACTGTCCATCTCTCACACACATACCCTGTCCATCTCACTGACACTCACCCTGTCCATCTCTCACACACACCGTGACCATCTCTCACACACACCCTGACCATCTCTCACACACACACCCCCTGTCCATCTCTCTCACACACACACACACACACACACACACACACACACACACACACACACACACACACACACACACACGGTCCATCTCTCTCAAACACACACAGTCCATCTCTCTCTCACACACCCTGTCCATCTCTCTGACACTCACACTGTCCATCTCTCACACACACCCTGACCATCTCTCACACACACACACAGTCCATCTCTCTCAAACACACCCTGTCCAACTCTCACACACACCCTGTCCATCTCTCACACACACACACACACCCTGAGCATCTCTCACACAGACACCCTGTCCATCTCTCTGACACACACACACCCTCTCCATCTCGCTCACACACACAGCCTGTCGATCTCTCACACACTGCATGTCCATCTCTCTCAACCACACCCTGTCCCTCCCTCTCACACACACACACCCTGTCCATCTCTGTCACATACACCCTGTCCATCTCTCACACACACACCCTGTCCATCTCTCTCACACAATCACCCTGTCCATCTCTCTCACACACACCCTGACCATCTCTCACACACACACCCTGTCCATCTCTCTCACACACATACACACACACACACACACACACACACGGTCCATCTCTGTCAAACACACACAGTCCATCTGTCTCTCACACACCCTGTCCATCTCTCTGACACTCACACTGTCCATCTCTCACACACACCCTGTCCAACTCTCACACACACCCTGTCCATCTCTCACACACACACTGTCCCTCACAAACACCCCCTGTCCATCTCTCACACACACACACACACACACACACACACACACAGTCCATCTCTGTCACACACACACACCCTGTCCATCTCTCGCACACACACACACACCCTGTCCATCTCTCTCTCACACACACCCTGTCCATCGCTCTCACACAGACACCCTGTCCATCTCTCTCTCACACACACACACACACACACACATACACACACGGTCCATCTCTCTCAAACACACACAGTCCATCTCTCTCTCACACACCCTGTCCATCTCTCTGACACTCACACTGTCCATCTCTCACACACACCCTGACCATCTCTCTCACACACACACAGTCCATCTCTCTCAAACACACCCTGTCCAACTCTCACACACACCCTGTCCATCTCTCACACACACACACACCCTGTCCATCTCTCTCTCACACACACCCTGTCCATCGCTCTCACACAGACACCCTGTCCATCTCTCTCTCACACACACACACACACACACACACACAGTCCATCTCTCTCACACACACAGCCTGTCCATCTCTCACACACTGCCTGTCCATCTCTGTCACACACACACACCCTGTCCATCTCACGCACACACACACACCCAGTCCATCTCTCTCTCACACACACCCTTTCCATCTCTCTCACACACACACCCTATCCATCTCTCTCTCAAACACACCCTGTCCATCTCTCTCACATAGACACCCTGTCCATCTCTATCTCACACACACACTGTCCATCTCTCTCACACACACACACAGTGCATCTCTCTCACACTCACCCTGTCCATCTCTCACACACACAACCAGTCCATCTCTCACACACACACCCAGTACATCTTTCAAGCAGACACCCTGTCCATCTCTCTCACACACACACTCTATCCATCTCTCTCTCAAACACACCCTGTCCATCTCTCTCACACAGACACCCTGTCCATCTCTCTCACACACACACACCCTGTCAATCTCTCTCGCACACACACACACCATGTCCATCTCTCACACTCACGCACCCTGCCCATCTCTCTCACACACACACACACACCTAGTCAATCTTTCACACAGACACCCTGTCCATCTCTCTCTCACACACACACTGTCCATCTCTCACAAACACCCCCTGTCCATCTCTCTCACACACACACACACACACACACACCCACACAGAGTCCATCTCTCTCACACACACAGCCTGTCCATCTCTCACACACTGCCTGTCCATCTCTGTCACACACACACACCCTGTCCATCTCTCGCACACACACACACCCTGTCCATCTCTATCTCACACACACCCTATCCATCTCTCTCACAGACACACCCTGTCCATCTCTCTCACACACACACCCTGTCCATCTCTCTCTCACACACACACTGTCCATCTCTCACACACACACAACCAGTCCATCTCTCACACACACACCCAGTCCATCTTTCAAGCAGACACCCTGTCCATCTCTCTCTCACACACACACCCTGTCAATCTCTCTCACACACACACCCTGTCCATCTCACACTCACGCACCCTGCCCATCTCTCTCACACACACACACACCGAGTCAATCTTTCACACAGACACCCTGTCCATCTCTCACACACACACCCTGTCCATCTCTCTGTCACACACACCCTGACCATCTCTCACACACACACACAGTCCATCTCTCTCAAACACACCCTGTCCAACTCTCACACACACCCTGTCCATCTCTCACACACACACACACACCCTGAGCATCTCTCACACAGACACCCTGTCCATCTCTCTCACACACACACACCCTCTCCATCTCGCTCACACACACAGCCTGTCGATCTCTCACACACTGCATGTCCATCTCTCTCAAACACACCCTGTCCCTCCCTCTCACACACACACACCCTGTCCATCTCTGTCACATACACCCTGTCCATCTCTCACACACACACCCTGTCCATCTCTCTCACACAATCACCCTGTCCATCTCTCTCACACTCACCCTGTCCATCTCTCACACATACCGTGACCATCTCTCACACACACCCTGACCATCTCTCACACACACACCCTGTCCATCTCTCTCACACACATACACACACACACACACACACACACACACACGGTCCATCTCTGTCAAACACACACAGTCCATCTGTCTCTCACACACCCTGTCCATCTCTCTGACACTCACACTGTCCATCTCTCACACACACCCTGTCCAACTCTCACACACACCCTGTCCATCTCTCACACACACACTGTCCCTCACAAACACCCCATGTCCATCTCTCACACACACACACACACACACACACACACAGTCCATCTCTGTCACACACACACACCCTGTCCATCTCTCGCACACACACACACACCCTGTCCATCTCTGTCACATACACCCTGTCCATCTCTCACACACACACCCTGTCCATCTCTCTCACACAATCACCCTGTCCATCTCTCTCACACTCACCCTGTCCATCTCTCACACATACCGTGACCATCTCTAACACACACCCTGACCATCTCTCACACACACACCCTGTCCATCTCTCTCACACACATACACACACACACACACACACACACACACACACGGTCCATCTCTCTCAAACACACACAGTCCATCTCTCTCTCACACACCCTGTCCATCTCTCTGACACTCACACTGTCCATCTCTCTCACACACACACACACACACTGCCCATCTCTCACACACACACCTAGTCAAGCTTTCACACAGAAACCCTGTCCATCTCTCACACAAACACAACCTGTCCGTCTCTCACACACACGCACCCTGCCCATCTCTCTGACACACACCCTGTCCATCTCTCTCACACACACACACCCTGTCCATCTCTCTCACACTCACCCTGTCCATCTCTCTCACACACACACCCTGTCCATCTCTTTCTCACACACACCCTGTCCATCTCACTCACACACACTGTCCACCTCTCACACACACTCCCTGTCCATCTCTTTCTCACACCCACACACTGTCCATCTCTCACACACATACCCTGTCCATCTCACTGACACTCACCCTGTCCATCTCTCACACACACCGTGACCATCTCTCACACACACCCTGACCATCTCTCACACACACACCCCCTGTCCATCTCTCTCTCACACACACACACACACACACACACACACACACACACACACACACACACACACACACACACACACACACACACGGTCCATCTCTCTCAAACACACACAGTCCATCTCTCTCTCACACACCCTGTCCATCTCTTTGACACTCACACTGTCCATCTCTCACACACACCCTGACCATCTCTCACACACACACACAGTCCATCTCTCTCAAACACACCCTGTCCAACTCTCACACACACCCTGTCCATCTCTCACACACACACACACACCCTGAGCATCTCTCACACAGACACCCTGTCCATCTCTCTCACACACACACACCCTCTCCATCTCGCTCACACACACAGCCTGTCGATCTCTCACACACTGCATGTCCATCTCTCTCAAACACACCCTGTCCCTCCCTCTCACACACACACACCCTGTCCATCTCTGTCACATACACCCTGTCCATCTCTCACACACACACCCTGTCCATCTCTCTCACACAATCACCCTGTCCATCTCTCTCACACACACCCTGACCATCTCTCACACACACACCCTGTCCATCTCTCTCACACACATACACACACACACACACACACACACACGGTCCATCTCTGTCAAACACACACAGTCCATCTGTCTCTCACACACCCTGTCCATCTCTCTGACACTCACACTGTCCATCTCTCACACACACCCTGTCCAACTCTCACACACACCCTGTCCATCTCTCACACACACACTGTCCCTCACAAACACCCCCTGTCCATCTCTCACACACACACACACACACACACACACACACAGTCCATCTCTGTCACACACACACACCCTGTCCATCTCTCGCACACACACACACACCCTGTCCATCTCTCTCTCACACACACCCTGTCCATCGCTCTCACACAGACACCCTGTCCATCTCTCTCTCACACACACACACACACACACACATACACACACGGTCCATCTCTCTCAAACACACACAGTCCATCTCTCTCTCACACACCCTGTCCATCTCTCTGACACTCACACTGTCCATCTCTCACACACACCCTGACCATCTCTCTCACACACACACAGTCCATCTCTCTCAAACATACCCTGTCCAACTCTCACACACACCCTGTCCATCTCTCACACACACACACACCCTGTCCATCTCTCTCTCACACACACCCTGTCCATCGCTCTCACACAGACACCCTGTCCATCTCTCTCTCACACACACACACACACACACACACACACACACACACAGTCCATCTCTCTCACACACACAGCCTGTCCATCTCTCACACACTGCCTGTCCATCTCTGTCACACACACACACCCTGTCCATCTCACGCACACACACACACCCAGTCCATCTCTCTCTCACACACACCCTTTCCATCTCTCTCACACACACACCCTATCCATCTCTCTCTCAAACACACCCTGTCCATCTCTCTCACATAGACACCCTGTCCATCTCTATCTCACACACACACTGTCCATCTCTCTCACACACACACACAGTGCATCTCTCTCACACTCACCCTGTCCATCTCTCACACACACAACCAGTCCATCTCTCACACACACACCCAGTACATCTTTCAAGCAGACACCCTGTCCATCTCTCTCACACACACACTCTATCCATCTCTCTCTCAAACACACCCTGTCCATCTCTCTCACACAGACACCCTGTCCATCTCTCTCACACACACACACCCTGTCAATCTCTCTCGCACACACACACACCATGTCCATCTCTCACACTCACGCACCCTGCCCATCTCTCTCACACACACACACCCTGTCCATCTCTCTCACACTCACCCTGTCCATCTCTCTCACACACACACCCTGTCCATCTCTTTCTCACACACACCCTGTCCATCTCACTCACACACACTGTCCACCTCTCACACACACTCCCTGTCCATCTCTTTCTCACACCCACACACTGTCCATCTCTCACACACATACCCTGTCCATCTCACTGACACTCACCCTGTCCATCTCTCACACACACCGTGACCATCTCTCACACACACCCTGACCATCTCTCACACACACACCCCCTGTCCATCTCTCTCACACACACACACACACACACACACACACACACACACACACACACACACACACGGTCCATCTCTCTCAAACACACACAGTCCATCTCTCTCTCACACACCCTGTCCATCTCTCTGACACTCACACTGTCCATCTCTCACACACACCCTGACCATCTCTCACACACACACACAGTCCATCTCTCTCAAACACACCCTGTCCAACTCTCACACACACCCTGTCCATCTCTCACACACACACACACACCCTGAGCATCTCTCACACAGACACCCTGTCCATCTCTCTCACACACACACACCCTCTCCATCTCGCTCACACACACAGCCTGTCGATCTCTCACACACTGCATGTCCATCTCTCTCAAACACACCCTGTCCCTCCCTCTCACACACACACACCCTGTCCATCTCTGTCACATACACCCTGTCCATCTCTCACACACACACCCTGTCCATCTCTCTCACACAATCACCCTGTCCATCTCTCTCACACACACCCTGACCATCTCTCACACACACACCCTGTCCATCTCTCTCACACACATACACACACACACACACACACACACACGGTCCATCTCTGTCAAACACACACAGTCCATCTGTCTCTCAGACACCCTGTCCATCTCTCTGACACTCACACTGTCCATCTCTCACACACACCCTGTCCAACTCTCACACACACCCTGTCCATCTCTCACACACACACTGTCCCTCACAAACACCCCCTGTCCATCTCTCACACACACACACACACACACACACACACACACACACACAGTCCATCTCTGTCACACACACACACCCTGTCCATCTCTCGCACACACACACACACCCTGTCCATCTCTCTCTCACACACACCCTGTCCATCGCTCTCACACAGACACCCTGTCCATCTCTCTCTCACACACACACACACACACACACACACATACACACACGGTCCATCTCTCTCAAACACACACAGTCCATCTCTCTCTCACACACCCTGTCCATCTCTCTGACACTCACACTGTCCATCTCTCACACACACCCTGACCATCTCTCTCACACACACACAGTCCATCTCTCTCAAACACACCCTGTCCAACTCTCACACACACCCTGTCCATCTCTCACACACACACACACCCTGTCCATCTCTCTCTCACACACACCCTGTCCATCGCTCTCACACAGACACCCTGTCCATCTCTCTCTCACACACACACACACACACACACACACACACACAGTCCATCTCTCTCACACACACAGCCTGTCCATCTCTCACACACTGCCTGTCCATCTCTGTCACACACACACACCCTGTCCATCTCACGCACACACACACACCCAGTCCATCTCTCTCTCACACACACCCTTTCCATCTCTCTCACACACACACCCTATCCATCTCTCTCTCAAACACACCCTGTCCATCTCTCTCACATAGACACCCTGTCCATCTCTATCTCACACACACACTGTCCATCTCTCTCACACACACACACAGTGCATCTCTCTCACACTCACCCTGTCCATCTCTCACACACACAACCAGTCCATCTCTCACACACACACCCAGTACATCTTTCAAGCAGACACCCTGTCCATCTCTCTCACACACACACTCTATCCATCTCTCTCTCAAACACACCCTGTCCATCTCTCTCACACAGACACCCTGTCCATCTCTCTCACACACACACACCCTGTCAATCTCTCTCGCACACACACACACCATGTCCATCTCTCACACTCACGCACCCTGCCCATCTCTCTCACACACACACACACACCTAGTCAATCTTTCACACAGACACCCTGTCCATCTCTCTCTCACACACACACTGTCCATCTCTCACAAACACCCCCTGTCCATCTCTCTCACACACACACACACACACACCCACACAGAGTCCATCTCTCTCACACACACAGACTGTCCATCTCTCACACACTGCCTGTCCATCTCTGTCACACACACACACCCTGTCCATCTCTCGCACACACACACACCCTGTCCATCTCTATCTCACACACACCCTGTCCATCTCTCTCACAGACACACCCTGTCCATCTCTCTCACACACACACCCTGTCCATCTCTCTCTCACACACACACTGTCCATCTCTCACACACACACAACCAGTCCATCTTTCAAGCAGACACCCTGTCCATCTCTCTCTCACACACACACCCTGTCAATCTCTCTCACACACACACCCTGTCAATCTCTCACACACACACCCTGTCCATCTCTCACACACACACCCTGTCCATCTCTGTCACATACACACTGTCCATCTCTCACACTCACCCTGTCCATCTCTCACACACACCGTGACCATCTCTCACACACACCCTGACCATCTCTCACACACACACCCTGTCCATCTCTCTCACACACATACACACACACACACACACACACACGGTCCATCTCTGTCAAACACACACAGTCCATCTGTCTCTCACACACCCTGTCCATCTCTCTGACACTCACACTGTCCATCTCTCACACACACCCTGTCCAACTCTCACACACACCCTGTCCATCTCTCACACACACACTGTCCCTCACAAACACCCCCTGTCCATCTCTCACACACACACACACACACACACAGTCCATCTCTGTCACACACACACACCCTGTCCATCTCTCGCACACACACACACACCCTGTCCATCTCTCTCTCACACACACCCTGTCCATCGCTCTCACACAGACACCCTGTCCATCTCTCTCTCACACACACACTGTCCATCTCTCACAAACACCCCCTGTCCATCTCTCTCACACACACACACACACACACACACACACACACACACACACACAGAGTCCATCTCTCTCACACACACAGCCTGTCCATCTCTCACACACACACAGTGTCCATCTCTCACACACTGCCTGTCCATCTCCGTCACACACACACACCCTGTCCATCTCACGCACACACACACACCCTGTCCATCTCTCTCTCACACACACTCTTTCCATCTCTCTCACACACACACCCTATCCATCTCTCTCTCAAACACACCCTGTCCATCTCTCTCACACAGACACCCTGTCCATCTCTACCTCACACACACACTGTCCATCTCTCTCACACACACACACAGTGCATCTCTCTCACACTCACCCTGTCCATCTCTCACACACACAACCAGTCCATGTCTCACACACACACCCAGTACATCTTTCAAGTAGACACCCTGTCCATCTCTCTCACACACACACTCTATCCATCTCTCTCTCAAACACACCCTGTCCATCTCTCTCACACACACACCCTGTCCATCTCTCACACTCACGCACCCTGCCCATCTCTCTCACACACACACACACCTAGTCAATCTTTCACACAGACACCCTGTCCATCTCTCTCTCACACACACACTGTCCATCTCTCACAAACACCCCCTGTCCATCTCTCTCTCACACACACAGACACATACACACACACAGAGTCCATCTCTCTCACACACACAGCCTGTCCATCTCTCACACACTGCCTCTCCATCTCTGTCACACACACACACCCTGTCCATCCCTCGCACACACACACACCCTGTCCATCTCTCTCTCACACACACCCTGTCCATCTCTCTCACACACACACCCTGTCCATCTCTCTCTCACACACACACTGTCCATCTCTCACACACACAACCAGTCCATCCCTCACACACACACCCAGTCCTTCTTTCAAGCAGACACCCTGTCCATCTCTCTCTCACACACACACCCTGTCAATCTCTCTCACACACACACCCTGTCCATCTCTCACACTCACGCACCCTGCCCATCTCTCTCACACACACACACACACACCTAGTCAATCTTTCACACAGACACCCTGTCAATCTCTCACACACACAACCTGTCCGTCTCTCACACACACGCACCCTGCCCATCTCTCTGACACACACCCTGTCCATCTCTCTCACACACACACACCCTGTCCATCTCTCTCACACTCACCCTGTCCATCTCTCTCACACACACACCCAGTCCATCTCTCTGTCACACACACCCTGACCATATCTCACACACTCACCCTGTCCATCTCTCACACACACACTGTCCATCTCTCTCACACACTCAACCTGTCCATCTCTCACACACACCGTGACCATCTCTCACACACACCCTGACCATCTCTCTCACACACACCCTGTCCATCTCTCACACACACACACACACCCTGTCCATCTCTCTC
Source organism: Hypanus sabinus (assembly GCF_030144855.1). NCBI lineage: Eukaryota > Metazoa > Chordata > Chondrichthyes > Myliobatiformes > Dasyatidae > Hypanus > Hypanus sabinus. Next base: position 69,456 of record NW_026779351.1, on the reverse strand, counting down.
TCACACACACCCTGTCCATCTCTCACACACACACCCTGTCCATCTCTCACACACACACCCTGTCCATCTCTCTCTCACACACACCCTGTCCATCTCTCACACACACACACACACCCTGTCCATCTCTCTCTCACACACACCCTGTCCATCTCTCACACACACACACTGTCCATCTCTCACACACACAACCAGTCCATCCCTCACACACACACCCAGTCCTTCTTTCAAGCAGACACCCTGTCCATCTCTCTCTCACACACACACCCTGTCAATCTCTCTCACACACACACCCTGTCCATCTCTCACACTCACGCACCCTGCCCATCTCTCTCACACACACACACACACACCTAGTCAATCTTTCACACAGACACCCTGTCAATCTCTCACACACACAACCTGTCCGTCTCTCACACACACGCACCCTGCCCATCTCTCTGACACACACCCTGTCCATCTCTCTCACACACACACACCCTGTCCATCTCTCTCACACTCACCCTGTCCATCTCTCTCACACACACACCCAGTCCATCTCTCTGTCACACACACCCTGACCATATCTCACACACTCACCCTGTCCATCTCTCACACACACACTGTCCATCTCTCTCACACACTCAACCTGTCCATCTCTCACACACACCGTGACCATCTCTCACACACACCCTGACCATCTCTCTCACACACACCCTGTCCATCTCTCACACACACACACACACCCTGTCCATCTCTCTCTCACACACACCCTGTCCATCTCTCACACACACACCCTGTCCATCACTCTCACACACACACACACACACACACACACACACACACACACACACACACACACACACGGTCCATCTCTGTCACACACACACAGTCCATCTCTCTCTCACACACCCTGTCCATCTCTCTGACACTCACACTGTCCATCTCTCACACACACCCTGACCATCTCTCACACACACACACACAGTCCATCTCTCTCAAACACACCCTGTCCAACTCTCACACACACCCTGTCCATCTCTCACACACACACACCCCCTGAGCATCTCTCACACAGACACCCTGTCCATCTCTCTCACACACACACACCCTCTCCATCTCGCTCACACACACAGCCTGTTGATCTCTCACACACTGCATGTCCATCTCTCTCAAACACACCCTGTCCCTCCCTCTCACACACACACACCCTGTCCATCTCTGGCACATACACCCTGTCCATCTCTCACACACACACCCTGTCCATCTCTCTCACACAATCACCCTGTCTATCTCTCTCACACTCACCCTGTCCATCTCTCACACACACCGTGACCATCTCTCACACACACCCTGACCATCTCTCACACACACACCCTGTCCATCTCTCACACACACACCCTGTCCATCTCTGTCACATACACACTGTCCATCTCTCACACTCACCCTGTCCATCTCTCACACACACCGTGACCATCTCTCACACACACCCTGACCATCTCTCACACACACACCCTGTCCATCTCTCTCACACACATACACACACACACACACACACACACGGTCCATCTCTGTCAAACACACACAGTCCATCTGTCTCTCACACACCCTGTCCATCTCTCTGACACTCACACTGTCCATCTCTCACACACACCCTGTCCAACTCTCACACACACCCTGTCCAACTCTCACACACACCCTGTCCATCTCTCACACACACACTGTCCCTCACAAACACCCCCTGTCCATCTCTCACACACACACACACACACACACACACACACAGTCCATCTCTGTCACACACACACACCCTGTCCATCTCTCGCAGACACACACACACCCTGTCCATCTCTCTCTCACACAGACACCCTGTCCATCTCTCTCTCACACACACACACACACACGGTCCATCTCTCTCAAACACACACAGTCCATCTCTCTCTCACACACCCTGTCCATCTCTCTGACACTCACACTATCCATCTCTCACACACACCCTGACCATCTCTCACACACACACACAGTCCATCTCTCTCAAACACACCCTGTCCAACTCTCACACACACCCTGTCCATCTCTCACACACACACACACCCTGTCCATCTCTCTCTCACACACACCCTGTCCATCGCTCTCACACAGACACACCGTCCATCTCTCTCTCACACACACACACACACACACACACACACACACACACAGACACACACAGTCCATCTCTCTCACACACACAGCCTGTCCATCTCTCACACACTGCCTGTCCATCTCTGTCACACACACACACCCTGTCCATCTCACGCACACACACACACCCAGTCCATCTCTCTCTCACACACACACCCTTTCCATCTCTCTCACACACACACCCTATCCATCTCTCTCTCAAACACACCCTGTCCATCTCTCTCACATAGACACCCTGTCCATCTCTATCTCACACACACACTGTCCATCTCTCTCACACACACACACAGTGCATCTCTCTCACACTCACCCTGTCCATCTCTCACACACACAACCAGTCCATCTCTCACACACACACCCAGTACATCTTTCAAGCAGACACCCTGTCCATCTCTCTCACACACACACTCTATCCATCTCTCTCTCAAACACACCCTGTCCATCTCTCTCACACAGACACCCTGTCCATCTCTCTCACACACACACACCCTGTCAATCTCTCTCGCACACACACACACCATGTCCATCTCTCACACTCACGCACCCTGCCCATCTCTCTCACACACAGACACCTAGTCAATCTTTCACACAGACACCCTGTCCATCTCTCTCTCACACACACACTGTCCATCTCTCACAAACACCCCCTGTCCATCTCTCTCACACACACACACACACACACACACCCACACAGAGTCCATCTCTCTCACACACACAGCCTGTCCATCTCTCACACACTGCCTGTCCATCTCTGTCACACACACACACCCTGTCCATCTCTCGCACACACACACACCCTGTCCATCTCTATCTCACACACACCCTATCCATCTCTCTCACAGACACACCCTGTCCATCTCTCTCACACACACACACTGTCCATCTCTCTCTCACACACACACTGTCCATCTCTCACACACACACAACCAGTCCATCTCTCACACACACACCCAGTCCATCTTTCAAGCAGACACCCTGTCCATCTCTCTCTCACACACACACCCTGTCAATCTCTCTCACACACACACCCTGTCCATCTCACACTCACGCACCCTGCCCATCTCTCTCACACACACACACACCTAGTCAATCTTTCACACAGACACCCTGTCCATCTCTCACACACACACCCTGTCCATCTCTCTGTCACACACACCCTGACCATCTCTCACACACACACACAGTCCATCTCTCTCAAACACACCCTGTCCAACTCTCACACACACCCTGTCCATCTCTCACACACACACACACACCCTGAGCATCTCTCACACAGACACCCTGTCCATCTCTCTCACACACACACACCCTCTCCATCTCGCTCACACACACAGCCTGTCGATCTCTCACACACTGCATGTCCATCTCTCTCAAACACACCCTGTCCCTCCCTCTCACACACACACACCCTGTCCATCTCTGTCACATACACCCTGTCCATCTCTCACACACACACCCTGTCCATCTCTCTCACACAATCACCCTGTCCATCTCTCTCACACTCACCCTGTCCATCTCTCACACATACCGTGACCATCTCTCACACACACCCTGACCATCTCTCACACACACACCCTGTCCATCTCTCTCACACACATACACACACACACACACACACACACACACACACACGGTCCATCTCTGTCAAACACACACAGTCCATCTGTCTCTCACACACCCTGTCCATCTCTCTGACACTCACACTGTCCATCTCTCACACACACCCTGTCCAACTCTCACACACACCCTGTCCATCTCTCACACACACACTGTCCCTCACAAACACCCCATGTCCATCTCTCACACACACACACACACACACACACAGTCCATCTCTGTCACACACACACACCCTGTCCATCTCTCGCACACACACACACACCCTGTCCATCTCTATCTCACACACACCCTGTCCATCGCTCTCACACAGACACCCTGTCCATCTCTCTCTCACACACACACACACACACACGGTCCATCTCTCTCAAACACACACAGTCCATCTCTCTCTCACACACCCTGTCCATCTCTCTGACACTCACACTGTCCATCTCTCACACACACCCTGACCATCTCTCACACACACACACAGTCCATCTCTCTCAAACACACCCTGTCCAACTCTCACACACACCCTGTCCATCTCTCACACACACACACACCCTGTCCATCTCTCTCACACACACACCCTGTCCATCGCTCTCACACAGACACACCGTCCATCTCTCTCTCACACACACACACACACACACACACACACACACACACACACACACAGTCCATCTCTCTCACACACACAGCCTGTCCATCTCTCACACACTGCCTGTCCATCTCTGTCACACACACACACCCTGTCCATCTCACGCACACACACACACCCAGTCCATCTCTCTCTCACACACACCCTTTCCATCTCTCTCACACACACACCCTATCCATCTCTCTCTCAAACACACCCTGTCCATCTCTCTCACATAGACACCCTGTCCATCTCTATCTCACACACACACTGTCCATCTCTCTCACACACACACACAGTGCATCTCTCTCACACTCACCCTGTCCATCTCTCACACACACAACCAGTCCATCTCTCACACACACACCCAGTACATCTTTCAAGCAGACACCCTGTCCATCTCTCTCACACACACACTCTATCCATCTCTCTCTCAAACACACCCTGTCCATCTCTCTCACACAGACACCCTGTCCATCTCTCTCACACACACACACCCTGTCAATCTCTCTCGCACACACACACACCATGTCCATCTCTCACACTCACGCACCCTGCCCATCTCTCTCACACACACACACACCTAGTCAATCTTTCACACAGACACCCTGTCCATCTCTCTCTCACACACACACTGTCCATCTCTCACAAACACCCCCTGTCCATCTCTCTCACACACACACACACACACACACACCCACACAGAGTCCATCTCTCTCACACACACAGCCTGTCCATCTCTCACACACTGCCTGTCCATCTCTGTCACACACACACACCCTGTCCATCTCTCGCACACACACACACCCTGTCCATCTCTATCTCACACACACCCTATCCATCTCTCTCACAGACACACCCTGTCCATCTCTCTCACACACACACCCAGTCCATCTCTCTCTCACACACACACTGTCCATCTCTCACACACACACAACCAGTCCATCTCTCACACACACACCCAGTCCATCTTTCAAGCAGACACCCTGTCCATCTCTCTCTCACACACACACCCTGTCAATCTCTCTCACACACACACCCTGTCCATCTCACACTCACGCACCCTGCCCATCTCTCTCACACACACAAACACCTAGTCAATCTTTCACACAGACACCCTGTCCATCTCTCACACACACACCCTGTCCATCTCTCTGTCACACACACCCTGACCATATCTCACACACTCACCCTGTCCATCTCTCACAGACACACTGTCCATCTCTCTCACACGCACCCTGTCCATCTCTCTCACACACACCCTGTCCATCTCTCACACACACCGTGGCCATCTCTCACACACACCCTGACCATCTCTCTCACACACACCCCCTGTCCATCTCTCACACACACACCCTGTCCATCACTCTCACACACACACACACACACACACACACGGTCCATCTCTCTCAAACACACACAGTCCATCTCTCTCTCACACACCCTGTCCATCTCTCTGACACTCACACTGTCCATCTCTCACACACACCCTGACCATCTCTCTCACACACACACACAGTCCATCTCTCTCAAACACACCCTGTCCAACTCTCACACACACCCTGTCCATCTCTCAGACACACACACCCCCTGAGCATCTCTCACACAGACACCCTGTCCATCTCTCTCACACACACACACACCCTCTCCATCTCGCTCACACACACAGCCTGTTGATCTCTCACACACTGCATGTCCATCTCTCTCAAACACAGCCTGTCCCTCCCTCTCACACACACACACCCTGTCCATCTCTGGCACACTCACCCTGTCCATCTCTCACACACACCGTGACCATCTCTCACACACACCCTGACCATCTCTCACACACACACCCTGTCCATCTCTCTCACACACATACACACAGACACACACACACACACGGTCCATCTCTGTCAAACACACACAGTCCATCTGTCTCTCACACACCCTGTCCATCTCTCTGACACTCACACTGTCCATCTCTCACACACACCCTGTCCAACTCTCACACACACCCTGTCCATCTCTCACACACACACTGTCCCTCACAAACACCCCCTGTCCATCTCTCTCTCACACACACACACACACACACACACACACACACACACACACACACACAGTCCATCTCTGTCACACACACACACCCTGTCCATCTCTCGCACACACACACACACCCTGTCCATCTCTCTCTCACACACACCCTGTCCATCGCTCTCACACAGACACCCTGTCCATCTCTCTCTCACACACACACTGTCCATCTCTCACAAACACCCCCTGTCCATCTCTCACACACACACACACACACACACACACACACACACACACAGAGTCCATCTCTCTCACACACACAGCCTGTCCATCTCTCACACACACACAGTGTCCATCTCTCACACACTGCCTGTCCATCTCCGTCACACACACACACCCTGTCCATCTCACGCACACACACACACACCCTGTCCATCTCTCTCTCACACACACTCTTTCCATCTCTCTCACACACACACCCTATCCATCTCTCTCTCAAACACACCCTGTCCATCTCTCTCACACAGACACCCTGTCCATCTCTACCTCACACACACACTGTCCATCTCTCTCACACACACACACAGTGCATCTCTCTCACACTCACCCTGTCCATCTCTCACACACACAACCAGTCCATGTCTCACACATACACCCAGTACATCTTTCAAGTAGACACCCTGTCCATCTCCCTCACACACACACTCTATCCATCTCTCTCTCAAACACACCCTGTCCATCTCTCTCACACACACACCCTGTCCATCTCTCACACTCACGCACCCTGCCCATCTCTCTCACACACACACACACCTAGTCAATCTTTCACACAGACACCCTGTCCATCTCTCTCTCACACACACACTGTCCATCTCTCACAAACACCCCCTGTCCATCTCTCTCTCACACACACAGACACACACACACACACAGAGTCCATCTCTGTCACACACACACACCCTGTCCATCCCTCGCACACACACACACCCTGTCCATCTCTCTCTCACACACACCCTGTCCATCTCTCTCACAGACACACCCTGTCCATCTCTCTCACACACACACCCTGTCCATCTCTCTCTCACACACACACTGTCCATCTCTCACACACACAACCAGTCCATTCCTCACACACACACCCAGTCCTTCTTTCAAGCAGACACCCTGTCCATCTCTCTCTCACACACACACCCTGTCAATCTCTCTCACACACACACCCTGTCAATCTCTCTCACACACACACACCATGTCCATCTCTCTCTCACACACACACACCTAGTCAATCTTTCACACAGACACCCTGTCCATCTCTCACACACACACCCTGTCCATCTCTCTGTCACACACACCCTGACCATATCTCACACACTCACCCTGTCCATCTCTCACACACACACTGTCCATTTCTCTCACACACTCACCCTGTCCATCTCTCACACACACCGTGACCATCTCTCACACACACCCTGACCATCTCTCACACACACCCTGTCCATCTCTCACACACACACCCTGTCCATCTCTCTCACACACTCACACACACACACACGCACACACACACACACGGTCCATCTCTCTCAAACACACACAGTCCATCTCTCTCTCACACACCCTGTCCATCTCTCTGACACTCACACTGTCCATCTCTCTCACACACACACACACACACTGCCCATCTCTCACACACACACCTAGTCAATCTTTCACACAGAAACCCTGTCCATCTCTCACACAAACACAACCTGTCCGTCTCTCACACACACACCCTGTCCATCTCTCTCACACACGCACACCCTGTCCATCTCTCTCACACACACACACACCCTGTCCATCTCTCTCTCACACACAAACCCTGTCTATCTCTTTCTCACACACACCCTGTCCATCTCTCACACACACACCCAGTCCATCTTTCAAGCAGACACCCTGTCCATCTCTCTCACACACACACTCTATCCATCTCTCTCTCAAACACAGCCTGTCCATCTCTCTCACACAGACACCCTGTCCATCTGTCTCTCACACACACACTGTCCATCTCTCACACACACAACCAGTCCATCTCACACACACACACCCAGTCGATCTTTCAAGCAGACACCCTGTCCATCTCCCTCACACACACACACACCCTGTCAATCTCTCTCGCACACACACACACCATGTCCATCTCTGTCACACACACACACCCTGTCCATCCCTCGCACACACACACACCCTGTCCATCTCTCTCTCACACACACCCTGTCCATCTCTCTCACAGACACACCCTGTCCATCTCTCTCACACACACACAGCGTGTCCGTCTCTCTCACACTCACCCTGTCCATCTCTCTCACACACACACCCAGTCCATATCTCACACAGACAGACACCCTGTGATCTCTCTCACACACACACCCTGTCCATCTCACTCACACACACTGTCCACCTCTCACACACACTCCCTGTCCATCTCTTTCTCACACCCACACACTGTCCATCTCTCACACACATACCCTCTCCATCTCAGTGACACTCACCCTGTCCATCTCTCACACACACCGTGACCATCTCTCACACACACCCTGACCATCTCTCACACACACACCACCTGTCCATCTCTCTCACACACACACACACACAGTCCATCTCTCTCACACACACAGCCTGTCCATCTCTCACACACTGCCTGTCGATCTCTGTCACACACACAGACCCTGTCCATCTCTCGCACACACACACACCCTGTCTATCTCTCTCTCACACACACCCTGTCCATCTCTCTCACACACACACCCTATCCATTTCTCTCTCAAACACACCCTGTCCATCTCTCTCACACAGACACCCTGTCCATCTCTCTCACACACACACCCTGTCCATCTCTCTCTCACACACACACTGTCCATCTCTCACACACACAACCAGTCCATCTCTCACACACACACCCAGTCCTTCTTTCAAGCAGACACCCTGTCCATCTCTCTCTCACACACACACCCTGTCAATCTCTCTCACACACACACCCTGTCCATCTCACTCACACACACTGTCCACCTCTCACACACACTCCCTGTCCATCTCTTTCTCACACCCACACACTGTCCATCTCTCACACACATACCCTCTCCATCTCACTGACACTCACCCTGTCCATCTCTCACACACACCGTGACCATCTCTCACACACACCCTGACCATCTCTCACACACACACCCCCTGTCCATCTCTCTCACACACACACACACACACACACACACACACACACAGTCCATCTCTCTCACACACACAGCCTGTCCATCTCTCACACACACACACACCCTGTCTATCTCTCTCTCACACACACCCTGTCCATCTCTCTCACACACACACCCTATCCATTTCTCTCTCAAACATACCCTGTCCATCTCTCTCACACAGACACCCTGTCCATCTCTCTCTCACACACACTGTCCATCTCTGACACACACACACACACAGTGCATCTCTCTCAAACACACCCTGTCCATCTCTCACAAACACACCCTGTCCATCTCTCGCACACACACACACACCCTGTCCATCTCTCTCTCACACACACCCTATCCATCTCTCTCACACAGACACCCTGGCCATCTCTCTCTCACACACACACTCCATCTCTTACAAACACCCCCTGTCCATCTCTCTCACACACACACACACACACACAGTCCATCTCTCTCACACACACACCCTGTCCATCTCTCTCTCACACACACACTGTCCATCTCTCACACACACACACAGTGCATCTCTCTCACACTCACCCTGTCCATCTCTCACACACACAACCAGTCCATCTCTCACACACACACCTAGTCCATCTTTCAAGCAGACACCCTGTCCATCTCTCTCTCACACACACCCTGTCAATCTCTCTCACACACACACCCTGTCCATCTCTCACACGCACGCACCCTGCCCATCTCTGTCACACACACAGACACCTAGTCAATCTTTCACACAGACACCCTGTCCATCTCTCACACACACACCCTGTCCATCTCTCTGTCACACACACCCTGACCATATCTCACACACTCACCCTGTCCATCTCTCACACACACACTGTCCATCTCTCTCACACACGCACCCTGCCCATCTCTCTCACACACACCCTGTCCATCTCTCTCACACACACACACACCCTGTCCATCTCTCTCACACACGCACACCCTGTCCATCTCTCTCACACACACACACACCCTGTCCATCTCTCTCTCACACACAAACCCTGTCTATCTCTTTCTCACACACACCCTGTCCATCTCTCACACACACACCCAGTCCATCTTTCAAGCAGACACCCTGTCCATCTCTCTCACACACACACTCTATCCATCTCTCTCTCAAACACAGCCTGTCCATCTCTCTCACACAGACACCCTGTCCATCTGTCTCTCACACACACACTGTCCATCTCTCACACACACAACCAGTCCATCTCACACACACACACCCAGTCGATCTTTCAAGCAGACACCCTGTCCATCTCCCTCACACACACACACACCCTGTCAATCTCTCTCGCACACACACACACCATGTCCATCTCTGTCACACACACACACCCTGTCCATCCCTCGCACACACACACACCCTGTCCATCTCTCTCTCACACACACCCTGTCCATCTCTCTCACAGACACACCCTGTCCATCTCTCTCACACACACACAGCGTGTCCGTCTCTCTCACACTCACCCTGTCCATCTCTCTCACACACACACCCAGTCCATATCTCACACAGACAGACACCCTGTGATCTCTCTCACACACACACCCTGTCCATCTCACTCACACACACTGTCCACCTCTCACACACACTCCCTGTCCATCTCTTTCTCACACCCACACACTGTCCATCTCTCACACACATACCCTCTCCATCTCAGTGACACTCACCCTGTCCATCTCTCACACACACCGTGACCATCTCTCACACACACCCTGACCATCTCTCACACACACACCCCCTGTCCATCTCTCTCACACACACACACACACAGTCCATCTCTCTCACACACACAGCCTGTCCATCTCTCACACACTGCCTGTCGATCTCTGTCACACACACAGACCCTGTCCATCTCTCGCACACACACACACCCTGTCTATCTCTCTCTCACACACACCCTGTCCATCTCTCTCACACACACACCCTATCCATTTCTCTCTCAAACACACCCTGTCCATCTCTCTCACACAGACACCCTGTCCATCTCTCTCACACACACACCCTGTCCATCTCTCTCTCACACACACACTGTCCATCTCTCACACACACAACCAGTCCATCTCTCACACACACACCCAGTCCTTCTTTCAAGCAGACACCCTGTCCATCTCTCTCTCACACACACACCCTGTCAATCTCTCTCACACACACACCCTGTCCATCTCACTCACACACACTGTCCACCTCTCACACACACTCCCTGTCCATCTCTTTCTCACACCCACACACTGTCCATCTCTCACACACATACCCTCTCCATCTCACTGACACTCACCCTGTCCATCTCTCACACACACCGTGACCATCTCTCACACACACCCTGACCATCTCTCACACACACACCCCCTGTCCATCTCTCTCACACACACACACAGTCCATCTCTCTCACACACACAGCCTGTCCATCTCTCACACACACACACACCCTGTCTATCTCTCTCTCACACACACCCTGTCCATCTCTCTCACACACACACCCTATCCATTTCTCTCTCAAACATACCCTGTCCATCTCTCTCACACAGACACCCTGTCCATCTCTCTCTCACACACACTGTCCATCTCTGACACACACACACACACAGTGCATCTCTCTCAAACACACCCTGTCCATCTCTCACAAACACACCCTGTCCATCTCTCGCACACACACACACACCCTGTCCATCTCTCTCTCACACACACCCTATCCATCTCTCTCACACAGACACCCTGGCCATCTCTCTCTCACACACACACTCCATCTCTTACAAACACCCCCTGTCCATCTCTCTCACACACACACACACACACACAGTCCATCTCTCTCACACACACACCCTGTCCATCTCTCTCTCACACACACACTGTCCATCTCTCACACACACACACAGTGCATCTCTCTCACACTCACCCTGTCCATCTCTCACACACACAACCAGTCCATCTCTCACACACACACCTAGTCCATCTTTCAAGCAGACACCCTGTCCATCTCTCTCTCACACACACCCTGTCAATCTCTCTCACACACACACCCTGTCCATCTCTCACACGCACGCACCCTGCCCATCTCTGTCACACACACACACACCTAGTCAATCTTTCACACAGACACCCTGTCCATCTCTCACACACACACCCTGTCCATCTCTCTGTCACACACACCCTGACCATATCTCACACACTCACCCTGTCCATCTCTCAAACACACACTGTCCATCTCTCTCACACACGCACCCTGCCCATCTCTCTCACACACACCCTGTCCATCTCTCTCACACACACACACACCCTGTCCATCTCTCTCACACACACACACACCCTGTCCATCTCTCTCTCACACACAAACCCTGTCTATCTCTTTCTCACACACACCCTGTCCATCTCTCACACACACACCCAGTCCATCTTTCAAGCAGACACCCTGTCCATCTCTCTCACACACACACTCTATCCATCTCTCTCTCAAACACAGCCTGTCCATCTCTCTCACACAGACACCCTGTCCATCTGTCTCTCACACACACACTGTCCATCTCTCACACACACAACCAGTCCATCTCACACACACACACCCAGTCGATCTTTCAAGCAGACACCCTGTCCATCTCCCTCACACACACACACACCCTGTCAATCTCTCTCGCACACACACACACCATGTCCATCTCTGTCACACACACACACCCTGTCCATCCCTCGCACACACACACACCCTGTCCATCTCTCTCTCACACACACCCTGTCCATCTCTCTCACAGACACACCCTGTCCATCTCTCTCACACACACACAGCGTGTCCGTCTCTCTCACACTCACCCTGTCCATCTCTCTCACACACACACCCAGTCCATATCTCACACAGACAGACACCCTGTGATCTCTCTCACACACACACCCTGTCCATCTCACTCACACACACTGTCCACCTCTCACACACACTCCCTGTCCATCTCTTTCTCACACCCACACACTGTCCATCTCTCACACACATACCCTCTCCATCTCAGTGACACTCACCCTGTCCATCTCTCACACACACCGTGACCATCTCTCACACACACCCTGACCATCTCTCACACACACACCCCCTGTCCATCTCTCTCACACACACACACACACAGTCCATCTCTCTCACACACACAGCCTGTCCATCTCTCACACACTGCCTGTCGATCTCTGTCACACACACAGACCCTGTCCATCTCTCGCACACACACACACCCTGTCTATCTCTCTCTCACACACACCCTGTCCATCTCTCTCACACACACACCCTATCCATTTCTCTCTCAAACACACCCTGTCCATCTCTCTCACACAGACACCCTGTCCATCTCTCTCACACACACACCCTGTCCATCTCTCTCTCACACACACACTGTCCATCTCTCACACACACAACCAGTCCATCTCTCACACACACACCCAGTCCTTCTTTCAAGCAGACACCCTGTCCATCTCTCTCTCACACACACACCCTGTCAATCTCTCTCACACACACACCCTGTCCATCTCACTCACACACACTGTCCACCTCTCACACACACTGCCTGTCCATCTCTTTCTCACACCCACACACTGTCCATCTCTCACACACATACCCTCTCCATCTCACTGACACTCACCCTGTCCATCTCTCACACACACCGTGACCATCTCTCACACACACCCTGACCATCTCTCACACACACACCCCCTGTCCATCTCTCTCACACACACACACACACACACACACACACACACAGTCCATCTCTCTCACACACACAGCCTGTCCATCTCTCACACACACACACACCCTGTCTATCTCTCTCTCACACACACCCTGTCCATCTCTCTCACACACACACCCTATCCATTTCTCTCTCAAACATACCCTGTCCATCTCTCTCACACAGACACCCTGTCCATCTCTCTCTCACACACACTGTCCATCTCTGACACACACACACACACAGTGCATCTCTCTCAAACACACCCTGTCCATCTCTCACAAACACACCCTGTCCATCTCTCGCACACACACACACACCCTGTCCATCTCTCTCTCACACACACCCTATCCATCTCTCTCACACAGACACCCTGGCCATCTCTCTCTCACACACACACTCCATCTCTTACAAACACCCCCTGTCCATCTCTCTCACACACACACACACACACCTAGTCAATCTTTCACACAGACACCCTGTCCATCTCTCACACACACACCCTGTCCATCTCTCTGTCACACACACCCTGACCATATCTCACACACTCACCCTGTCCATCTCTCACACACACACTGTCCATCTCTCTCACACACGCACCCTGCCCATCTCTCTCACACACACCCTGTCCATCTCTCTCACACACACACACACCCTGTCCATCTCTCTCACACACGCACACCCTGTCCATCTCTCTCACACACACACACACCCTGTCCATCTCTCTCTCACACACAAACCCTGTCTATCTCTTTCTCACACACACCCTGTCCATCTCTCACACACACACCCAGTCCATCTTTCAAGCAGACACCCTGTCCATCTCTCTCACACACACACTCTATCCATCTCTCTCTCAAACACAGCCTGTCCATCTCTCTCACACAGACACCCTGTCCATCTGTCTCTCACACACACAACCAGTCCATCTCACACACACACACCCAGTCCATCTTTCAAGCAGACACCCTGTCCATCTCTCTCACACACACACTCTATCCATCTCTCTCTCAAACACAGCCTGTCCATCTCTCTCACACAGACACCCTGTCCATCTGTCTCTCACACACACACTGTCCATCTCTCACACACACAACCAGTCCATCTCACACACACACACCCAGTCGATCTTTCAAGCAGACACCCTGTCCATCTCCCTCACACACACACACACCCTGTCAATCTCTCTCGCACACACACACACCATGTCCATCTCTGTCACACACACACACCCTGTCCATCCCTCGCACACACACACACCCTGTCCATCTCTCTCTCACACACACCCTGTCCATCTCTCTCACAGACACACCCTGTCCATCTCTCTCACACACACACCCTGTCCATCTCTCTCTCACACACACACTGTCCATCTCTCACACACACACACAGTGCATCTCTCTCACACTCACCCTGTCCATCTCTCACACACACAACCAGTCCATCTCTCACACACACACCCAGTCCATCTTTCAAGCAGACACCCTGTCCATCTCTCTCTCACACACACACCCTGTCAATCTCTCTCACACACACACCCTGTCCATCTCTCACACTCACGCACCCTGTCCATCTCTTTCTCACACCCACACACTGTCCATCTCTCAAACACATACCCTGTCCATCTCACTGACACTCACCCTGTCCATCTCTCACACACACCGTGACCATCTCTCACACACACCCTGACCATCTCTCACACACACACCCTGTCCATCTCTCTCACACACACACACAAACACACACACACACACACACACACACACACACACACACACACACACACGGTCCATCTCTCTCAAACACACACAGTCCATCTCTCTCTCACACACCCTGTCCATCTCTCTGACACTCACACTGTCCATCTCTCACACACACCCTGACCATCTCTCACACACACACACAGTCCATCTCTCTCAGACACACCCTGTCCAACTCTCACACACACCCTGTCCATCTCTCTCACACACACACACCCTCTCCATCTCGCTCACACACACAGCCTGTCGATCTCTCACACACTGCATGTCCATCTCTCTCAAACACACCCTGTCCCTCCCTCTCACACACACACACCCTGTCCATCTCTGTCACATACACCCTGTCCATCTCTCACACACACACCCTGTCCAACTCTCTCACACAATCACCCTGTCCATATCTCTCACACTCACCCTGTCCATCTCTCACACACACCGTGACCATCTCTCACACACACCCTGACCATCTCTCACACACACACACTGTCCATCTCTCACACACACACACACAGTGCATCTCTCTCACACTCACCCTGTCCATCTCTCACACACACAACCAGTCCATCTCTCACACACACACCCAGTCCATCTTTCAAGCAGACACCCTGTCCATCTCTCTCACACACACACTCTATCCATCTCTCTCTCAAACACACCCTGTCCATCTCTCTCACACAGACACACTGTCCATCTCTCACACACACACACTGTCCATCTCTCACACACACAACCAGTCCGTCTCTCACACACACACCCAGTCCATCTTTCAAGCAGACAGCCTCTCCATCTCTCTCACACACACACACCCTGTCAATCTCTCTCACACACACACACACCATGTCCATCTCTCACACTCACGCACCCTGCCCATCTCTCTCACACACACACACACCTAGTCAATCTTTCACACAGACACCCTGTCCATCTCTCACACAGACACCCTGTCCATCTCTCACACACACACCCTGTCCATCTGTCTGTCACACACACCCTGACCATATCTCACACACTCACCCTGTCCATCTCTCACAGACACCCTGTACATCTCTCTCACACGCACCCTGTCCATCACTCTCACACACACACCCAGTCCGTATCTCACACAGACAGACACCCTGTCCATCTCTCACACACACACACCCTGTCCATCTCTTTCTCACACACACCCTGTCCATATCACTCACACACACTGTCCACCTCTCACGCACACTCCCTGTCCATCTCTTTCTCACACCCACACACTGTCCATATCTCACACATATACCCTGTCCATCTCACTGACACTCACCCTGTCCATCCCTCACACACACCGTGACCATCTCTCACACACACCCTGACCATCTCTCACACACACACACCCTGTCCATCTCTCTCACACACACACACAAACACACACACACACACACACACACACACACACACACACACACACACACACACACACACACACACACACACACACACGGTCCATCTCTCTCAAACACACACAGTCCATCTCTCTCTCACACACCCTGTCCATCTCTCTGACACTCACACTGTCCATCTCTCACACACACCCTGACCATCTCTCACACACACACACCCTGTCCATCTCTCTCACACACACACACAAACACACACACACACACACACACACACACACACACACACACACACACACACACACACACACACACACACACACACACGGTCCATCTCTCTCAAACACACACAGTCCATCTCTCTCTCACACACCCTGTCCATCTCTCTGACACTCACACTGTCCATCTCTCACACACACCCTGACCATCTCCCACACACACACACACAGTCCATCTCTCTCAGACACACCCTGTCCAACTCTCACACACACCCTGTCCATCTCTCGCACACACACACACCCTGTCCATCTCTCTCACACACACACACAAACACACACACACACACACACACACACACACACACACACACACACACACACACACACACACACACACACACACACACACACGGTCCATCTCTCTCAAACACACACAGTCCATCTCTCTCTCACACACCCTGTCCATCTCTCTGACACTCACACTGTCCATCTCTCACACACACCCTGACCATCTCCCACACACACACACACAGTCCATCTCTCTCAGACACACCCTGTCCAACTCTCACACATACCCTGTCCATCTCTCGCACACACACACACCCTGTCCATCTCTCTCTCACACACACCCTGTCCATCTCACTCACAGACACACCCTGTCCATCTCTCTCACACACACCCTGTCCAACTCTCACACACACCCTGTCCATCTCTCTCACACACACACACACACACACACCCTGACCATCTCTCACACAGACACCCTGTCCATCTCTCTCACACACACACACAAACACACACACACACACACACACACACACACACACACACACACGGTCCATCTCTCTCAAACACACACAGTCCATCTCTCTCTCACACACCCTGTCCATCTCTCTGACACTCACACTGTCCATCTCTCACACACACCCTGACCATCTCTCACACACACACACAGTCCATCTCTCTCAGACACACCCTGTCCAACTCTCACACACACCCTGTCCATCTCTCACACACAAACACACCCTGAGCATCTCTCACACAGACACCCTGTCCATCTCTCTCACACACACATACCCTCTCCATCTCGCTCACACACACAGCCTGTCGATCTCTCACACACTGCATGTCCATCTCTCTCAAACACACCCTGTCCCTCCCTCTCACACACACACACCCTGTCCATCTCTGTCACATACACCCTGTCCATCTCTCGCACAGACACACACCCTGTCCATCTCTCTCTCAAACACACCCTGTCCATCGCTCTCACACAGACACCCTGTCCATCACTCTCTCACACACACACTGTCCATCTCTCACCCACACACACACACACACACACACACACACACAGTCCATCTCTCTCACACAGACACCCTGTCCATCACTCTCTCACACACACCCTGTCCATCTCACACACACACACACACAGTGCATCTCTCTCACACTCACCCTGTCCATCTCTCACACACACAACCAGTCCATCTCTCACACACACACCCAGTCCATCTTTCAAGCAGACACCCTGTCCATCTCTCTCACACACTCACTCTATCCATCTCTCTCTCAAACACACCCTGTCCATCTCTCTCACACAGACACCCTGTCCATCTCTCTCTCACACACACACTGTCCATCTCTCACACACACACACACACACACAGTGCATCTCTCTCACACTCACCCTGTCCATCTCTCACACACACAACCAGTCCGTCTCTCACACACACACCCAGTCCATCTTTCAAGCAGACACCCTCTCCATCTCTCTCACACACACACACCCTGTCAATCTCTCTCACACACACACACACCATGTCCATCTCTCACACACACACACCCTGTCCGTCTCTCACTCACACACACACCCTGTCCATCTCTCTCACACTCACGCACCCTGCCCATCTCTCTCACACACACACACACCTAGTCAATCTTTCACACAGACACCCTGTCCATCTCTCACACACACACCCTGTCCATCTGTCTGTCACACACACCCTGACCATATCTCACACACTCACCCTGTCCATCTCTCACACACACACTGTCCATCTCTCTCAGACACACACCCTGACCATATCTCACACACTCACCCTGTCCATCTCTCACACACACACTGTCCATTTCTCTCTCACACACACCCTGTCCATCTCTCTCACACACACACCCTGACCATATCTCACACACTCACCCTGTCCATCTCTCACAGACACCCTGTCCATCTCTCTCACACGCACCCTGTCCATCACTCTCACACACACACCCAGTCCGTATCTCACACAGACAGACACCCTGTCCATCTCTCTCACACACACACCCTGTCCATCTCTTTCTCACACACACCCTGTCCATCTCACTCACACACACTGTCCACCTCTCACACACACTCCCTGTCCATCTCTTTCTCACACCCACACACTGTCCATCTCTCACACACATACCCTGTCCATCTCACTGACGCTCACCCTGTCCATCTCTCACACACACCGTGACCATCTCTCACACACACCCTGACCATCTCTCTCACACACACACCCTGTCCATCTCTCTCACACACACTGTCCATCTCTCACACACACACCCTGTCCATCTCTCACACACACACCCTGTCCATCTCTCTCACACACACACACACACACCCTGACCATCTCTCACACAGACACCCTGTCCATCTCTCTCACACACACACACAAACACACACACACACACACACACACACACACACACACACGGTCCATCTCTCTCAAACACACACAGTCCATCTCTCTCTCACACACCCTGTCCATCTCTCTGACACTCACACTGTCCATCTCTCACACACACCCTGACCATCTCTCACACACACACACAGTCCATCTCTCACAGTCACACCCTGTCCAACTCTCACACACACCCTGTCCATCTCTCACACACACACACACCCTGAGCATCTCTCACACAGACACCCTGTCCATCTCTCTCACACACACACACCCTCTCCATCTCGCTCACACACACAGCCTGTCGATCTCTCACACACTGCATGTCCATCTCTCTCAAACACACCCTGTCCCTCCCTCTCACACACACACACCCTGTCCATCTCTGTCACATACACCCTGTCCATCTCTCACACACACACCCTGTCCATCTCTCTCACACAATCACCCTGTCCATCTCTCTCACACTCACCCTGTCCATCTCTCACACACACCGTGACCATCTCTCACACACACCCTGACCATCTCTCTCACACACACCCTGTCCATCTCTCTCACACACATACACACACACACACACACGGTCCATCTCTGTCAAACACACAGTCCATCTGTCTCTCATACACCCTGTCCATCTCTCACACACACACACACACACACACCCACACACACAGTCCCTCTCTATCACACACACAGCCTGTCCATCTCTCACACACTGCCTGTCCATCTCTGTCACACACACACACCCTGTCCATCTCTCGCACAGACACACACCCGGTCCATCTCTCTCTCAAACACACCCTGTCCATCACTCTCTCACACACACACTGTCCATCTCTCACACACACACACACACACACACACACACAGTCCATCTCTCTCACACACACAGCCTGTCCATCTCTCACACACTGCCTGTCCATCTCTGTAACTCACACACACCCTGTCCATCTCTCGCACACACACACACCCTGTCCATCTCTCTCTCACACACACCCTGTCCATCTCGCTCACACACACACCCTACCCATCTCTCTCTCAAACACACCCTGTCCATCTCTCTCACACAGACACCCTGTCCATCTCTCTCTCACACACACACTGTCCATCTCTCACACACACACACACACACACAGTGCATCTCTCTCACACTCACCCTGTCCATCTCTCACACACACAACCAGTCCATCTCTCACACACACACCCAGTCCATCTTTCAAGCAGACACCCTGTCCATCTCTCTCACACACACACTCTATCCATCTCTCTCTCAAACACACCCTGTCCATCTCTCTCACACAGACACCCTGTCCATCTCTCTCACACACACCCTGTCCATCTCAGTCTCACACACACACTGTCCATCTCTCACACACACACACACACACAGTGCATCTCTCTCACACTCACCCTGTCCATCTCTCACACACACAACCAGTCCATCTCTCACACACACAGCCAGTCCATCTTTCAAGCAGACACCCTGTCCATCTCTCTCACACACACACACACCCTGTCAATCTCTCTCACACACACACACACCTAGTCAAACTTTCACACAGACACCCTGTCCATCTCTCACACACAGACCCTGTCCATCTGTCTGTCACACACACCCTGACCATATCACACACACTCACCCTGTCCATCTCTCACACACACACCCTGTCAATCTCTCTCACACACACACCCTGTTCATCTCTCTCACACACACAAACTGTCCATCTCTCACACACACACACACCTAGTCAATGTTTCACACAGAAACCCTGTCCATCTCTCACACACACACACCCTGTCCATCTCTCTGTCACACACACCCTGTCCATCTCTCTCACACACTCACCCTGTCCATCTCTCACACACACCCTGACCATCTCTCACACACACACCCCCTGTCCATCTCTCACACACACACCCTGTCCATCTCTCACACACACACACACACACACACACACACACACACACACACACACACACGGTCCATCTCTCTCAAACACACACAGTCCATCTCTCTCTCATGCACCCTGTCCATCTCTCTGACACTCACACTGTCCATCTCTCACACACACCCTGTCCAACTCTCACACACACACACCCTGTCCATCTCTCTGACACTCACACTGTCCATCTCTCTCACACACACACACACACACACACTGCCCATCTCTCACACACACACCTAGTCAATCTATCACACAGAAACCCTGTCCATCTCTCACACACACACCCTGTCCATCTCTCACACACACACCCTGTCCAACTCTCTCACACACACACCCTGTCCATCTCTCACACTCACACACCCTGTCCATATCTCACACAGACAGACACCTTGTCCATCTCTCTCACACTCACCCTGTCCATCTCTCTCACACACACTGTCCACCTCTCACACACACTCCCTGTCCATCTCTTTCTCACACCCACACCCTGTCCATCTCTCTCACACACACTGTCCACCTCTCACACACACTCCCTGTCCATCTCTTTCTCACACACACACCCTGTCCATCTCACTGACACTCACCCTGTCCATCTCTCACACACACCGTGACCATCTCTCACACACACCCTGACCATCTCTCACACACACACCCACTATCCATCTCTCTCACACACACACACACACACACAGACACACACACACACACGGTCCATCTCTCTCAAACACACCCTGTCCAACTCTCACACACACCCTGTCCATCTCTCTCACACACACACACACACACACACCCTGACCATCTCTCACACAGACACCCTGTCCATCTCTCTCACACACACAAACACACACACACACACACATACACACACACACAGACACGGTCCATCTCTCTCAAACACACACAGTCCATCTCTCTCTCACACACCCTGTCCATCTCTCTGACACTCACACTGTCCATCTCTCACACACAACCTGACCATCTCTCACACACACACACAGTCCATCTCTCTCAGACACACCCTGTCCAACTCTCACACACACCCTGTCCATCTCTCACACACACACACACCCTGAGCATCTCTCACACAGACACCCTGTCCATCTCTCTCACACACACACACCCTCTCCATCTCGCTCACACAAACAGCCTGTCGATCTCTCACACACTGCATGTCCATCTCTCTCAAACACACCCTGTCCCTCCCTCTCACACACACACACCCTGTCCATCTCTCACACACACCGTGACCATCTCTCACACACACCCTGACCATCTCTCACACACACACACTGTCCATCTCTCTCACACACATAAACACACACACACACACGGTCCATCTCTGTCAAACACACACAGTCCATCTGTCCCTCACACACCCTGTGCATCTCTCTCACACACATACACACACACACACACACACACAGTCCATCTGTCTCACACACACATCCTGTCCATCTCTCACACACTGCCTGTTCATCTCTGTCACACACACACACCCTGTCCATCTCTTGCACAGACACACACCCTGTCCATCTCTCTCTCACACACACACTGTCCATCTCTCACACACACACACACAGTGCATCTCTCTCACACTCACCCTGTCCATCTCTCACACACACAACCAGTCCATCTCTCACACACACACCCAGTCCATCTTTCAAGCAGACACCCTGTCCATCTCTCTCACACACACACTCTATCCATCTCTCTCTCAAACACACCCTGTCCATCTCTCTCACACAGACACCCTGTCCATCTCTCTCTCACACACACACTGTCCATCTCTCTCACACACACACACACAGTGCATCTCTCTCACACTCACCCTGTCCATCTCTCACACACACAACCAGTCCGTCTCTCACACACACACCGAGTCCATCTTTCAAGCAGACACCCTCTCCATCTCTCTCACACACACACACCCTGTCAATCTCTCTCACACACACACACACCATGTCCATCTCTCACACTCACGCACCCTGCCCATCTCTCTCACACACACACACACCTAGTCAATCTTTCACACAGACACCCTGTCCATCTCTCACACACACACCCTGTCCATCTGTCTGTCACACACACCCTAACCATATCTCACACACTCACCCTGTCCATCTCTCACAGACACCCTGTCCATCTCTCTCACACGCACCCTGTCCATCACTCTCACACACACACCCAGTCCGTATCTCACACAGACAGACACCTTGTCCATCTCTCTCACACACACACCCTGTCCATCTCTTTCTCACACACACCCTGTCCATCTCACTCACACACACTGTCCACCTCTCACACACACTCCCTGTCCATCTCTTTCTCACACCAAAAACACTGTCCATCTCTCACACACATACCCTGTCCATCTCACTGACACTCACCCTGTCCATCTCTCACACACACCGTGACCATCTCTCACACACACCCTGACCATTTGTCACACACACACACCCTGTCCATCTCTCTCACACACACACACAAACACACACACACACACGGTCCATCTCTCTCAAACACACACAGTCCATCTCTCTCTCACACACCCTGTCCATCTCTCTGACACTCACACTGTCCATCTCTCACACACACCCTGACCATCTCTCACACACACACACACAGTCCATCTCTCTCAGACACACCCTGTCCAACTCTCACACACACCCTGTCCATCTCTGTCACACACACACACCCTGTCCATCTCTCGCACACACACCCTGTCCATCTCTCTCACACACATACACACACACACACGGTCCATCTCTGTCAAACACACACAGTCCATCTGTCTCTCACACACCCTGTCCATCTCTCTGACACTCACACTGTCCATCTCTCACACACACCCTGTCCAACTCTCACACACACCCTGTCCATCTCTCACACACACACTGTCCCTCACAAACACCCCCTGTCCATCTCTCACACACACACACACACACACACACACACACACACAGTCCATCTCTCTCACACACACAGCCTGTCCATCTCTCACACACTGCCTGTCCATCTCTGTCACACACACACACCCTGTCCATCTCTCGCACACACACACACCCTGCCCATCTCTCTCTCAAACACACCCTGTCCATCGCTCTCACACAGACACCCTGTCCATCTCTCTCACACTCACACATTGTCCATCTCTCACAAACACCCCCTGTCCATCTCTCTGTCACACACACCCTAGTCAATCTTTCACACAGAAACCCTGTCCATTTCTTACACAAACACACCCTGTCAATCTCTCTCACACACACACACTGTTCATCTCTGTCACACACACACACCCTGTCCATCTCTCGCACACACACACACCCTGTCTATCTCTCCCTCACATACACCTAGTCCATCTCTCTCTCACACACACCCTGTCCATCTCTCTCACACACACACACCCTATCCATCTCTCTCTCAAACACACCCTGTCCATCTCTCTCACACAGACACCCTGTCCATCTCTCTCTCACACACACACTGTCCATCTCTCAAACACACACACACAGTGCATCTCTCTCACACTCACCCTGTCCATCTCTCACACACACAACCAGTCCATCTCTCACACACACACCCAGTCCATCTTTCAAGCAGACACCCTGTCCATCTCTCTCACACACACACTCTATCCATCTCTCTCTCTCTCAAACACACTCTGTCCAACTCTCTCACACACACACTGTCCATCTCTCACACACACACAGTCCATCTTTCAAGCAGACACCCTCTCCATCTCTCTCACACACACACACCCTGTCAATCTCTCTCACACACACACACACCATGTCCATCTCTCACACTCACGCACCCTGCCAATCTCTCTCACACACACACCTAGTCAATCTTTCACACAGACACCCTGTCCATCTCTCACACACACACCGTCCATCTCTCTGTCACACACACCCTGACCATATCTCACACACACACCCTGTCCAACTCTCACACACACCCTGTCCATCTCTGTCACACACACACACCCTGTCCATCTCTCACACACACACCCTGTCCATCTCTCTCACACACATACACACACACACACGGTCCATCTCTGTCAAACACACACAGTCCATCTGTCTCTCACACACCCTGTCCATCTCTCGGACACTCACACTGTCCATCTCTCACACACACCCTGTCCAACTCTCACACACACCCTGTCCATCTCTCACACACACACTGTCCCTCACAAACACCCCCTGTCCATCTCTCTCACACACACACACACACACACACACACACACACACACACACAGTCCATCTCTCTCACAAACACCCCCTGTCCATCTCTCTGTCACACACACCCTAGTCAATCTTTCACACAGAAACCCTGTCCATTTCTTACACAAACACACCCTGTCAATCTCTCTCACACACACACACTGTTCATCTCTGTCACACACACACACCCTGTCCATCTCTCGCACACACACACACCCTGTCTATCTCTCCCTCACATACACCTAGTCCATCTCTCTCTCACACACACCCTGTCCATCTCTCTCACACACACACACCCTATCCATCTCTCTCTCAAACACACCCTGTCCATCTCTCTCACACAGACACCCTGTCCATCTCTCTCTCACACACACACTGTCCATCTCTCAAACACACACACACAGTGCATCTCTCTCACACTCACCCTGTCCATCTCTCACACACACAACCAGTCCATCTCTCACACACACACCCAGTCCATCTTTCAAGCAGACACCCTGTCCATCTCTCTCACACACACACTCTATCCATCTCTCTCTCTCTCAAACACACTCTGTCCAACTCTCTCACACAGACACCCTGTCCATCTCTCTCTCACACACACACTGTCCATCTCTCACACACACACACAGTCCATCTTTCAAGCAGACACCCTCTCCATCTCTCTCACACACACACACCGTGTCAATCTCTCTCACACACACACACACCATGTCCATCTCTCACACTCACGCACCCTGCCAATCTCTCTCACACACACACACACCTAGTCAATCTTTCACACAGACACCCTGTCCATCTCTCACACACACACCGTCCATCTCTCTGTCACACACACCCTGACCATATCTCACACACTCACCCTGTCCATCTCTCACACACACCCTGTCCATCTCTCTCACACGCACCCTGTCCATCTCTCTCACACACATACAGTCCATATCTCACACAGACAGACACCCTGTCCATCTCTCTCAAACACACACAGTCCATCTCTCTCTCACACACCCTGTCCATCTCTCTGACACTCACACTGTCCATCTTTCACACACACCCTGACCATCTCTCACACACACACACAGTCCATCTCTCTCAGACACACCCTGTCCATCTCTCTCAAACACACCCTGTCCCTCCCTCTCACACACACACACCCTGTCCATCTCTGTCACACTCACCCTGTCCATCTCTCTCACACACACCCTGTCCATCTCTCTCACACTCACCCTGTCCATCTCTCTCACACAATAACCCTGTCCATCTCTCTCACACTCACCCTGTCCATCTCTCACACACACCGTAACCATCTCTCACACACACCCTGACCATCTCTCACACACACACCCTGTCCATCTCTCACACACACACACCCTGTCCATCTCTCTCACACACATACACACACACACACACACACACACACACGGTCCATCTCTCTCAAACACACACAGTCCATCTCTCTCTCACACACCCTGTCCATCTCTCTGACACTCACACTGTCCATCTCTCACACACACCCTGTCCAACTCTCACACACACCCTGTCCATCCCACTCACACCGACACACCCTGTCCATCTCTCTCTCACACACACCCTGTCCATCTCTCACACACGTACCCTGTCCATCTCTCTCACACAATAACCCTGTCCATCTCTCTCACACTCACCCTGTCCATCTCTCACACACACCGTAACCATCTCTCACACACACCCTGACCATCTCTCACACACACACAGTCCATCTTTCAAGCAGACACCCTCTCCATCTCTCTCACACACACACACCCTGTCAATCTCTCTCACACACACACACACCATGTCCATCTCTCACACTCACGCACCCTGCCAATCTCTCTCACACACACACACCTAGTCAATCTTTCACACAGACACCCTGTCCATCTCTCACACACACCCTGTCCAACTCTCACACACACCCTGTCCATCTCTCACGCACACACTGTCCATCTCTCTCACACTCACCCTGTCCATCTCTCACACACATCCTGTCCAACTCTCACACACACCCTATCCATCTCTCACACACACACACCGTGTCCATCTCTCTCACACTCACCCTGTCAACCTCTCACACACACCCTGACCATTTCTCACACACACAAACAGTCCATCTTTCAAACACACACCGTGCCCATCTCTCTCACACACACCCTGTCCATCGCTCTCACACAGACACCCTGTCCATCTCTCTCTCACACTCACACTGTCCATCTCTCACAAACACCCCCTGTCCATCTCTCTCACACACACACACACACACACACACGCACACACACACACACACACACACACACACACACACACACAGTCCATCTCTCTCACACACACAGCCTGTCCATCTCTCTCTCACACACACACCGTGTCCATCTCCCTCACACACACACACACCTAGTCAATCTTTCACACAGACACCCTGTCCATCTCTCACACACACACCCTGTCCATCTCTCACACACACACTGTCCATCTCTCTCACACACTCACCCTGTCCATCTCTCTCACACTCACCCTGTCCATCTCTCACACACACCCTGTCCATCTCTCTCACACAGACACCCTGTCCATCTCTCTCTCACACACACACTGTCCATCTCTCACACACACACACACAGTGCATCTCACTCACACTCACCCTGTCCATCTCTCACACACACAACCAGTCCATCTCTCACACACACACACACAGTGCATCTCTCTCAAACACACACTGTCCATCTGTCACACACACAACCAGTCCATCTCTCACACACACACCCAGTCCATCTTTCAAGCAGACACGCTGTCCATCTCTCTCACACACACACACCCTGTCAATCTCTCTCACACACACACACCATGTCCATCTCTCACACTCACGCACCCTGCCCATCTCTCTCACACACACACACACCTAGTCAATCTTTCACACAGACACCCTGTCCATCTCTCACACACACACCCTGTCCATCTCTCTCACACACACACACCCTGTCCATCTCTGTCACATACACCCTGTCCATTTCTCTCACACACACACCCTGTCCATCTCTCTCTCACACACACCCTGTCCATCTCTCACACACACACCCTGTCCATCTCTCTCACACAATCACCCTGTCCATCTCTCTCACACTCACCCTGTCCATCTCTCACACACACCGTGACCATCTCTCACACACACCCTGACCATCTCTCACACACACACCCTGTCCATCTCTCACACACACACACACACACACACACACACACACACACACACACACACACACACACACACACAGTCCATCTCTCTCACACAATCACCCTGTCCATCTCTCTCACACTCACCCTGTCCATCTCTCACACACACTGTGACCATCTCTCACACACACCCTGGCCATCTCTCACACACACACCCTGTCCATCTGTCACACACACACCCTGTCCATCTGTCACACACACACACGGTCCATCTCTCTCAAACACACACAGTCCATCTCTCTCTCACACACCCTGTCCATCTCTCTGACACTCACACTGTCCATCTCTCTCACACACCCTGTCCAACTCTCACACACACCGTGTCCATCTCTCTCACACTCACCCTGTCCACCTCTCACACACACACCCTGTCCATCTCTCTCACACTATCACCCTGTCCATCTCTCTCACACTCACCCTGTCCACCTCTCACACACACCCTGACCATCTCCCACACACACCCTGACCATTTCTCACAGACACAAACAGTCCATCTTTCAAACCCACACCCTGCCCATCTCTCTCACACACACCCTTTCCATCTCACTCACACACACACCCTGTCCATCTCGCTCTCAAACACGCCCTGTCCATCTCTCTCACACAGACACCCTATCCATCTCTCTCTCAAACACGCCCTGTCCATCTCTCACAAACACCCCCTGTCCATCTCTCACACCCACACACCCTGTCCATCTCTCACAAACACACACACGCTGTCGATCTCTCTCACACACACCCCCTGTCCATCTCTCACAGACACACCCTGTCCATCTCTCTCACACACACACACCCTCTCCATCTCGCTCACACACACACCCTGTCCATCTCTCTCACACAATCACCCTGTCCAGCTCTCTCACACTCACCCTGTCCATCTCTCACACACACCGTGACCATCTCTCACACACACACCCTGTCCATCTCTCACACACACACCCTGTCCATCTCTCTCACACACATACACACACACACACACACAGAGTCCATCTCTCTCAAACACACACAGTCCATCTCTCTCTCACACACCCTGTCCATCTCTCTGACACTCACACTGTCCATCTCTCACACACACCCTGTCCAACTCTCACACACAGACACCCTGTCCATCTCTCTCTCACACACACACTGTCCATCTCTCACAAACACCCCCTGTCCATCTCTCACACACACACACACACACACACACACACACACACACACACACACACACACACACACACACACACACACACACAGTGCATCTCTCTCACACTCACCCAGTCCATCTCACACACACACCCAGTCCATCTCTGACACACACACCCAGTCCATCTTTCAAGCAGACACCCTGTCCATCTCTCTCACACACACACCCTGTCAATCTCACTCACACACACACCCTGTCCATCTCTCACACACACACCCTGTCCATCTCTCTCACACACACACACCCTGTCCATCTCTGTCACATACACCCTGTCCATCTCTCACACACACACCCTGTCCATCTCTCACACACACACACTGTCCATCTCTCTCACACACTCACCCTGTCCATCTCTCTCACACTCGCCCTGTCCATCTCTCACACACATGGTGCCCATCTCTCACACACACCCTGTCCATCTCTCTCACACAGACACCCTGTCCATCTCTCTCTCACACACACACTGTCCATCTCTCACACACACACACAGTGCATCTCACTCACACTCACCCTGTCCATCTCTCACACACACAACCAGTCCATCTCTCACACACACACACACACAGTGCATCTCTCTCACACACACACTGTCCATCTCTCACACACACAACCAGTCCATCTCTCACACACACACCCAGTCCATCTTTCAAACAGACACGCTGTCCATCTCTCTCACACACACACACCCTGTCAATCTCTCTCACACACACACACCCTGTCCATCTCTCGCACACACACACACCCTGTCTATCTCTCCCTCACATACACCCAGTCCATCTCTCTCTCACACACACACTGTCCATCTCTCAAACACACACACACAGTGCATCTCTCTCACACTCACCCTGTCCATCTCTCACACACACAACCAGTCAATCTCTCACACACACACCCAGTCCATCTTTCAAGCAGACACCCTGTCCATCTCTCTCACACACACACTCTATCCATCTCTCTCTCTCTCAAACACACTCTGTCCATCTCTCTCACACAGACACCCTGTCCATCTCTCTCTCACACACACACTGTCCATCTCTCACACACACACACAGTCCATCTCTCTCACACACAACCAGTCCATCTTTCAAGCAGACACCCTGTCCATCTCTCTCACACACACACTCTATCCATCTCTCTCTCTCTCAAACACACCCTGTCCATCTCTCTCACACAGACACCCTGTCCATCTCTCTCTCACACACACACTGTCCATCTCTCAAACACACACACACAGTGCATCTCTCTCACACTCACCCTGTCCATCTCTCACACACACAACCAGTCAATCTCTCACACACACACCCAGTCCATCTTTCAAGCAGACACCCTGTCCATCTCTCTCACACACACACTCTATCCATCTCTCTCTCTCTCAAACACACTCTGTCCATCTCTCTCACACAGACACCCTGTCCATCTCTCTCTCACACACACACTGTCCATCTCTCACACACACACACAGTCCATCTTTCAAGCAGACACCCTCTCCATCTCTCTCACACACACACACCCTGTCAATCTCTCTCACACACACACACACCATGTCCATCTCTCACACTCACGCACCCTGCCAATCTCTCTCACACACAGACACACATAGTCAATCTTTCACACAGACACCCTGTCCATCTCTCACACACACACCGTCCATCTCTCTGTCACACACACCCTGACCATATCTCACACACTCACCCTGTCCATCTCTCACACACACCCTGTCCATCTCTCTCACACACATACAGTCCGTATCTCTCACAGACAGACACCCTGTCCATCTCTCTCAAACACACACAGTCCATCTCTCTCTCACACACCCTGTCCATCTCTCTGACACTCACACTGTCCATCTTTCACACACACCCTGACCATCTCTCACACACACACACAGTCCATCTCTCTCAGACACACCCTGTCCATCTCTCTCAAACACACCCTGTCCCTCCCTCTCACACACACACACCCTGTCCATCTCTGTCACAATCACCCTGTCCATCTCTCTCACACACACCCTGTCCATCTCTCTCACACTCACCCTGTCCATCTCTCTCACACAATAACCCTGTCCATCTCTCTCACACTCACCCTGTCCATCTCTCACACACACCGTAACCATCTCTCACACACACCCTGACCATCTCTCACACACACACCCTGTCCATCTCTCACACACACACCCTGTCCATCTCTCTCACACACATACACACACACACACACACACACACGGTCCATCTCTCTCAAACACACACAGTCCATCTCTCTCTCACACACCCTGTCCATCTCTCTGACACTCACACTGTCCATCACTCACACAGACACCCTGTCCATCTCTCTCTCACACACACACTGTCCATCTCTCACACACACACACACAGTGCATCTCACTCACACTCACCCTGTCCATCTCTCACACACACAACCAGTCCATCTCTCACACACACACACACAGTGCATCTCTCTCACACACACACTGTCCATCTCTCACACACACACCCAGTCCATCTTTCAAGCAGACACGCTGTCCATCTCTCTCACACACACACACCCTGTCAATCTCTCTCACACACACACACCATGTCCATCTCTCACACTCACGCACCCTGCCCATCTCTCTCACACACACACACACCTAGTCAATCTTTCACACAGACACCCTGTCCATCTCTCACACACACACCCTGTCCATCACTCTCACACACACACACCCTGTCCATCTCTGTCACATACACCCTGTCCATTTCTCTCACACACACACCCTGTCCATCTCTCTCTCACACACACCCTGTCCATCTCTCACACAGACACCCTGTCCATCTCTCTCACACAATCACCCTGTCCATCTCTCTCACACTCACCCTGTCCATCTCTCACACACACCGTGACCATCTCTCACAAACACACCCTGTCCATCTCTCTCACACACATACACACACACACACACACACACACGGTCCATCTCTCTCAAACACACACAGTCCATCTCTCTCTCACACACCCTGTCCATCTCTCTGACACTCACACTGTCCATCTCTCACACACACCCTGTCCATCTCTCACACACACCCTGTCCATCTCTCACGCACACACTGTCCATCTCTCTCACATACTCACCCTGTCCATCTCTCTCACACAATCACCCTGTCCATCTCTCTCACACTCACACCCTGTCCATCTCTCTCTCACACACACCCTGTCCATCTCTCTCACACACTCACCCTGTCCATCTCTCTCACACTCACCCTGTCCATCTCTCACACACACTGTGACCATCTCTCACACACACCCTGGCCATCTCTCACACACACACCCTGTCCATCTGTCACACACACACCCTGTCCATCTGTCACACACACACACGGTCCATCTCTCTCAAACACACACAGTCCATCTCTCTCACACACCCTGTCCAACTCTCACACACACCGTCCATCTCTCTCACACTCACCCTGTCCACCTCTCACACACACACCCTGTCCATCTCTCTCACACTATCACCCTGTCCATCTCTCTCACACTCACCCTGTCCACCTCTCACACACACCCTGACCATCTCCCACACACACCCTGACCATTTCTCACAGACACAAACAGTCCATCTTTCAAACCCACACCCTGCCCATCTCTCTCACAGACACCCTTTCCATCTCACTCACACACACACCCTGTCCATCTCTCTCTCAAACACGCCCTGTCCATCTCTCTCACACAGACACCCTATCCATCTCTCTCTCAAACACGCCCTGTCCATCTCTCACAAACACCCCCTGTCCATCTCTCACACCCACACACCCTGTCCATCTCTCACAAACACACACACGCTGCCGATCTCTCTCACACACACCCCCTGTCCATCTCTCACAGACACACCCTGTCCATCTCTCTCACACACACACACCCTCTCCATCTCGCTCACACACACACCCTGTCCATCTCTCTCACACAATCACCCTGTCCATCTCTCACACACACCGTGACCATCTCTCACACACACACCCTGTCCATCTCTCACACACACACCCTGTCCATCTCTCTCACACACATACACACACACACACACACAGAGTCCATCTCTCTCAAACACACACAGTCCATCATTCTCTCACACACCCTGTCCATCTCTCTGACACTCACACTGTCCATCTCTCACACACACCCTGTCCAACTCTCACACACAGACACCCTGTCCATCTCTCTCTCACAGACACACACTCCATCTCTCACAAACACCCCCTGTCCATCTCTCACACACACACACACACACACACACACACACACACAGTGCATCTCTCTCACACTCACCCAGTCCATCTCTCACACACACACCCAGTCCATCTCTCACACACACACCCAGTCCAGCTTTCAAGCAGACACCCTGTCCATCTCTCTCTCCCACACACACCCTGTCAATCTCTTTCACACACACACCCTGCCCATCTCTCTGACACACACCCTGTCCATCTCTCACACACACGCACCCTGCCCATCTCTCTCACACACACACACACCTAGTCAATCTTTCACACAGACACCCTGTCCATCTCTCTCTCACACACACACTGTCCATCTCTCACAAACACCCCCTGTCCATCTCTCTCACACTCACCCTGTCCATCTCTCACACACACACCCTGTCCATCTCTCACACACACCCTGACCATCTCTCTCACACACACACCCTGTCAATCTCACTCACACACACACCCTGTCCATCTCTCACACACACACCCTGTCCATCTCTGTCACATACACCCTGTCCATCTCTCACACACACACCCTGTCCATCTCACACACACACACTGTCCATCTCTCTCACACACTCACCCTGTCCATCTCTCTCACACTCACCCTGTCCATCTCTCACACACATGGTGCCCATCTCTCACACACACCCTGTCCATCTCTCTCACACAGACACCCTGTCCATTTCTCTCTCACACACACACTGTCCATCTCTCACACACACACACACAGTGCATCTCACTCACACTCACCCTGTCCATCTCTCACACACACAACCAGTCCATCTCTCACACACACACACACAGTGCATCTCTCTCACACACACACTGTCCATCTCTCACACACACAACCAGTCCATCTCTCACACATACACCCAGTCCATCTTTCAAGCAGACACGCTGTCCATCTCTCTCACACACACACACCCTGTCAATCTCTCTCACACACACACACCATGTCCATCTCTCACACTCACGCACCCTGCCCATCTCTCTCTCCCACACACACCCTGTCAATCTCTTTCACACACACACCCTGCCCATCTCTCTGACACACACCCTGTCCATCTCTCACACACACGCACCCTGCCCATCTCTCTCACACACACACACACCTAGTCAATCTTTCACACAGACACCCTGTCCATCTCTCTCTCACACACACACTGTCCATCTCTCACAAACACCCCCTGTCCATCTCTCTCACACTCACCCTGTCCATCTCTCACACACACACCCTGTCCATCTCTCACACACACCCTGACCATCTCTCTCACACACACACCCTGTCAATCTCACTCACACACACACCCTGTCCATCTCTCACACACACACCCTGTCCATCTCTGTCACATACACCCTGTCCATCTCTCACACACACACCCTGTCCATCTCACACACACACACTGTCCATCTCTCTCACACACTCACCCTGTCCATCTCTCTCACACTCACCCTGTCCATCTCTCACACACATGGTGCCCATCTCTCACACACACCCTGTCCATCTCTCTCACACAGACACCCTGTCCATTTCTCTCTCACACACACACTGTCCATCTCTCACACACACACACACAGTGCATCTCACTCACACTCACCCTGTCCATCTCTCACACACACAACCAGTCCATCTCTCACACACACACACACAGTGCATCTCTCTCACACACACACTGTCCATCTCTCACACACACAACCAGTCCATCTCTCACACATACACCCAGTCCATCTTTCAAGCAGACACGCTGTCCATCTCTCTCACACACACACACCCTGTCAATCTCTCTCACACACACACACCATGTCCATCTCTCACACTCACGCACCCTGCCCATCTCTCTCACACACACACACACCTAGTCAATCTTTCACACAGACACCCTGTCCATCTCTCACACACACACCCTGTCCATCTCTCTCACACACACACACCATGTCCATCTCTGTCACATACACCCTGTCCATTTCTCTCACACACACACCCTGTCCATCTCTCTCTCACACACACCCTGTCCATCTCTCACACACACACCCTGTCCATCTCTCTCACACAATCACCCTGTCCATCTCTCTCACACTCACCCTGTCCATCTCTCACACACACCGTGACCATCTCTCACACACACCCTGACCATCTCTCACACACACACCCTGTCCATCTCTCACAAACACACCCTGTCCATCTCTCTCACACACATACACACACACACACACACACGGTCCATCTCTCTCAGACACACACAGTCCATCTCTCTCTCACACACCCTGTCCATCTCTCTGACACTCACACTGTCCATCTCTCACACACACCCTGTCCATCTCTCACACACACCCTGTCCATCTCTCACGCACACACTGTCCATCTCTCTCACATACTCACCCTGTCCATCTCTCTCACACACTCACCCTGTCCATCTCTCACACACACTGTGACCATCTCTCACACACACCCTGGCCATCTCTCACACACACACCCTGTCCATCTGTCACACACACACCCTGTCCATCTGTCACACACACACACGGTCCATCTCTCTCAAACACACACAGTCCATCTCTCTCTCACACACCCTGTCCATCTCTCTGACACTCACACTGTCCATCTCTCTCACACACCCTGACCATCTCTCTCTCACACACCCTGTCCATCTCTCTCACACTATCACCCTGTCCATCTCTCTCACACTCACCCTGTCCACCTCTCACACACACCCTGACCATCTCCCACACACACCCTGACCATTTCTCACAGACACAAACAGTCCATCTTTCAAACCCACACCCTGCCCATCTCTCTCACACACACCCTTTCCATCTCACTCACACACACACCCTGTCCATCTCTCTCTCAAACACGCCCTGTCCATCTCTCTCACACAGACACCCTGTCCATCTCTCTCTCAACCACGCCCTGTCCATCTCTCACAAACACCCCCTGTCCATCTCTCACACCCACACACCCTGTCCATCTCTCACAAACACACACACGCTGTCGATCTCTCTCACACACACCCCCTGTCCATCTCTCACAGACACACCCTGTCCATCTCTCTCACACACACACACCCTCTCCATCTCGCTCACACACACACCCTGTCCATCTCTCTCACACAATCACCCTGTCCAGCTCTCTCACACTCACCCTGTCCATCTCTCACACACACCGTGACCATCTCTCACACACACACCCTGTCCATCTCTCACACACACACCCTGTCCATCTCTCTCACACACATACACACACACACACACACAGAGTCCATCTCTCTCAAACACACACAGTCCATCTCTCTCTCACACACCCTGTCCATCTCTCTGACACTCACACTGTCCATCTCTCACACACACCCTGTCCAACTCTCACACACAGACACCCTGTCCATCTCTCTCTCACACACACACACTCCATCTCTCACAAACACCCCGTCCATCTCTCACACACACACACACACACAGTGCATCTCTCTCACACTCACCCAGTCCATCTCTCACACACACACCCAGTCCATCTCTGACACACACACCCAGTCCATCTTTCCAGCAGACACCCTGTCCATCTCTCACACACACACCCTGTCCATCTCTCTCACACAATCACCCTGTCCATCTCTCTCACACTCACCCTGTCCATCTCTCACACACACCGTGACCATCTCTCACACACACCCTGACCATCTCTCACACACACACCCTGTCCATCTCTCACAAACACACCCTGTCCATCTCTCTCACACACATACACACACACACACACACACGGTCCATCTCTCTCAAACACACACAGTCCATCTCTCTCTCACACACCCTGTCCATCTCTCTGACACTCACACTGTCCATCTCTCACACACACCCTGTCCATCTCTCACACACACCCTGTCCATCTCTCACGCACACACTGTCCATCTCTCTCACATACTCACCCTGTCCATCTCTCTCACACACTCACCCTGTCCATCTCTCACACACACTGTGACCATCTCTCACACACACCCTGGCCATCTCTCACACACACACCCTGTCCATCTGTCACACACACACCCTGTCCATCTGTCACACACACACACGGTCCATCTCTCTCAAACACACACAGTCCATCTCTCTCTCACACACCCTGTCCATCTCTCTGACACTCACACTGTCCATCTCTCTCACACACCCTGACCATCTCTCTCTCACAAACCCTGTCCATCTCTCTCACACTATCACCCTGTCCATCTCTCTCACACTCACCCTGTCCACCTCTCACACACACCCTGACCATCTCCCACACACACCCTGACCATTTCTCACAGACACAAACAGTCCATCTTTCAAACCCACACCCTGCCCATCTCTCTCACACACACGCTTTCCATCTCAGTCACACACACACCCTGTCCATCTCTCTCTCAAACACGCCCTGTCCATCTCTCTCACACAGACACCCTGTCCATCTCTCTCTCAAACACGCCCTGTCCATCTCTCACAAACACCCCCTGTCCATCTCTCACACCCACACACCCTGTCCATCTCTCACAAACACACACACGCTGTCGATCTCTCTCACACACACCCCCTGTCCATCTCTCACAGACACACCCTGTCCATCTCTCTCACACACAATCACCCTCTCCATCTCGCTCACACACACACCCTGTCCATCTCTCTCACACAATCACCCTGTCCAGCTCTCTCACACTCACCCTGTCCATCTCTCACACACACCGTGACCATCTCTCACACACACACCCTGTCCATCTCTCACACACACACCCTGTCCATCTCTCTCACACACATACACACACACACACACACAGAGTCCATCTCTCTCAAACACACACAGTCCATCTCTCTCTCACACACCCTGTCCATCTCTCTGACACTCACACTGTCCATCTCTCACACACACCCTGTCCAACTCTCACACACAGACACCCTGTCCATCTCTCTCTCACACACACACACTCCATCTCTCACAAACACCCCCTGTCCATCTCTCACACACACACACACACACACACACACACAGTGCATCTCTCTCACACTCACCCAGTCCATCTCTCACACACACACCCAGTCCATCTCTGACACACACACCCAGTCCATCTTTCAAGCAGACACCCTGTCCATCTCTCTCACACACACACCCTGTCAATCTCACTCACACACACACCCTGTCCATCTCTCACACACACACCCTGTCCATCTCACTCACACACACACACACTGTCCATCTCTGTCACATACACCCTGTCCATCTCTCACACACACACCCTGTCCATCTCTCTCACACAATCACCCTGTCCATCTCTCTCACACTCACCCTGTCCATCTCACACACACACCGTGACCATCTCTCACACACACCCTGACCATCTCTCTCACACACACTCCCTGTCCATCTCTCACACACACACCCTGTCTATCTCTCACACACACACACCCTGTCCATCTCACTCACACACACACCCTGTCCATCTCTCACACACACACCCTATCCATCTCTCTCTCAAACACGCCCTGTCCATCTCACTCACACACACACACTGTCCATCTCACTCACACACACACCCTGTCCATCTCTCACACACACACCCTATCCATCTCTCTCTCAAACACGCCCTGTCCATCTCTCACACACACACACACCCTGTCCATCTCTCACACACACACCCTATCCATCTCTCTCTCAAACACGCCCTGTCCATCTCTCACACACACACACCCTGTCCATCTCTCACACACACCCTGTCCATCTCACTCACACACACACCCTGTCCATCTCACTCACACACACACCCTGTCCATCTCTCACACACACACCCTGTCCATCTCTCTCACACACACACCCTGTCCATCTCACTCACACACACACCCTGTCCATCTCTCACACACACACCCTATCCATCTCTCTCTCAAACACGCCCTGTCCATCGCTCTCACAGAGACACCCTGTCCATCTCTCTCTCACACACACACTGTCCATCTCTCACAAACAGCCCCTGTCCATCTCTCTCTCACACACACACACACACACACACACACAGTCCATCTCTCTCATACACACTGCCTGTCCATCTCTGTCACACACACACACCCTGTCCATCTCTCTCATACACACACCCTAACCATCTCTAGCTCAAACACACGCTGTCCATCTCTTTCACACAGACACCCTGTCCATCTCTCTCTCTCACACACACACTGTCCATCTCTCACACACACACACACGCACAGTGCATCTCTCTCACACTCACCCTGTCCATCTCTCTCTCACACAAACAGTCCATCTCTCAGACACACACCCAGTCCATCTTTCAAACACACACCCTGCCCATCTCTCTCACACACACTCCCGGTCCATCTCTTTCTCACACACACACACAGTCCATCTCTCGCACTCACACCCTGCCCATCTCTCACACACACCGTGACCATCTCTCACACACACCCTGACCATCTCTCACACACACACACCCTGTCCATATCTCACAAACACACACACGCTGTCGATCTCTCTCACACACACCCCCTGTCCATCTCTCACAGACACACCCTGTCCATCTCTCTCACACACACACACCCTCTCCATCTCGCTCACACACACAGCCTGTCGATCTCTCACACACTGTATGTCCATCTCTGTCACATACACCCTGTCCATCTCTCACACACACACCCTGTCCATCTCTCACACACACACCCTGTCCATCTCTCTCACACAATCACCCTGTCCATCTCTCACACACACACCCTGTCCATCTCTCACACACACACCCTGTCCATCTCTCTCACACAATCACCCTGTCCATCTCTCTCACACACACCCTGTCCATCTCTCACACACACACCCTGTCCATCTCTCTCACACAATCACCCTGTCCAGCTCTCTCACACTCACCCTGTCCATCTCTCACACACATCCTGTCCATCTCTCACACACACACCCTGTCCATCTCTCTCACACAATCACCCTGTCCAGCTCTCTCACACTCACCCTGTCCATCTCTCACACACACCGTGACCATCTCTCACACACACACCCTGTCCATCTCTCACACACACACCCTGTCCATCTCTCTCACACACATACACACACACACACACACAGAGTCCATCTCTCTCAAACACACACAGTCCATCTCTCTCTCACACACCCTGTCCATCTCTCTGACACTCACACTGTCCATCTCTCACACACAGACACCCTGTCCATCTCTCTCTCACACACACACTGTCCATCTCTCACAAACACCCCCTGTCCATCTCTCACACACACACACACAGTGCATCTCTCTCACACTCACCCAGTCCATCTCTCACACACACACCCAGTCCATCTCTGACACACACACACCCTGTCAATCTCTCTCACACACACACACCCTGTCCATCTCTGTCACATACACCCTGTCCATCTCTCACACACACACCCTGTCCATCTCTCACAAACACACCCTGTCCATCTCTCTCACACACACACACCCTGTCCATCTCTGTCACATACACCCTGTCCATCTCTCACACACACACCCTGTCCATCTCTCTCACACAATCACCCTGTCCATCTCTCTCACACTCACCCTGTCCATCTCTCACACACACCGTGACCATCTCTCACACACACCCTGACCATCTCTCACACACACACCCTGTCCATCTCTCACACACACACCCTGTCCATCTCTCTCACACACATACACACACACACACACACACACACGGTCCATCTCTCTCAAACACACACAGTCCATCTCTCTGACACTCACACTGTCCATCTCTCACACACACCCTGTCCAACTCTCACACACACCCTGTCCATCTCTCACGCACACACTGTCCATCTCTCTCACATACTCACCCTGTCCATCTCTCTGACACTCACCCTGTCCATCTCTCTCTCACACACTCTGTCCATCTCTCTGACACTCACCTTGTCCATCTCTCTCTCACACACCCTGTCCATCTCTCTGACACTCACACTGTCCATCTCTCACACACACCCTGTCCATCTCTCACACAATCACCCTGTCGATCTCTCTCACACTCACCCTGTCCATCTCTCACACACACTGTGACCATCTCTCACACACACCCTGACCATCTCTCACACACACACCCTGTCCATCTCTCACACACACACCCTGTCCATCTCTCTCACACACATACACACACACACACACACAGTCCATCTCTCTGACACTCACACTGTCCATCTCTCTCACACACACACACACACACACACACACACACACACACACACACAGTCCATCTCTCTCACACACACAGCCTGTCCATCTCTCACACACTGCCTGTCCATCTCTGTCACACACACACACCCTGTCCATCTCTCGCACACACACACACCCTGCCCATCTCTCTCTCAAACACACCCTGTCCATCGCTCTCACACAGACACCGTCCATCTCTCTCACACTCACACACTGTCCATCTCTCACAAACACCCCCTGTCCATCTCTCACACACACACACACACACACACAAACACACACACACACACACACACACACACACACACACACACACACACACACTCCATCTCTCTCACACAATCACCCTGTCCAGCTCTCTCACACTCACCCTGTCCATCTCTCACACACACCCTGTCCATCTCTCACACACACACCCTGTTCATCTCTCTCACACAATCACCCTGTCCAGCTCTCTCACACTCACCCTGTCCATCTCTCACACACACCGTGACCATCTCTCACACACACACCCTGTCCATCTCTCACACACACACCCTGTCCATCTCTCTCACACACATACACACACACACACACAGAGTCCATCTCTCTCAAACACACACAGTCCATCTCTCTCTCACACACCCTGTCCATCTCTCTGACACTCACACTGTCCATCTCTCACACACAGACACCCTGTCCATCTCTCTCTCACACACACACTGTCCATCTCTCACAAACACCCCCTGTCCATCTCTCACACACACACACACAGTGCAT
Source organism: Hypanus sabinus (assembly GCF_030144855.1). Lineage (NCBI taxonomy): Eukaryota > Metazoa > Chordata > Chondrichthyes > Myliobatiformes > Dasyatidae > Hypanus > Hypanus sabinus. Next base: position 25,257 of record NW_026779351.1, on the reverse strand, counting down.
CTCTCTCACACTCACCCAGTCCATCTCTCACACACACACCCAGTCCATCTCTGACACACACACACCCTGTCAATCTCTCTCACACACACACACCCTGTCCATCTCTGTCACATACACCCTGTCCATCTCTCACACACACACCCTGTCCATCTCTCACAAACACACCCTGTCCATCTCTCTCACACACACACACCCTGTCCATCTCTGTCACATACACCCTGTCCATCTCTCACACACACACCCTGTCCATCTCTCTCACACAATCACCCTGTCCATCTCTCTCACACTCACCCTGTCCATCTCTCACACACACCGTGACCATCTCTCACACACACCCTGACCATCTCTCACACACACACCCTGTCCATCTCTCACACACACACCCTGTCCATCTCTCTCACACACATACACACACACACACACACACACACGGTCCATCTCTCTCAAACACACACAGTCCATCTCTCTGACACTCACACTGTCCATCTCTCACACACACCCTGTCCAACTCTCACACACACCCTGTCCATCTCTCACGCACACACTGTCCATCTCTCTCACATACTCACCCTGTCCATCTCTCTGACACTCACCCTGTCCATCTCTCTCTCACACACTCTGTCCATCTCTCTGACACTCACCTTGTCCATCTCTCTCTCACACACCCTGTCCATCTCTCTGACACTCACACTGTCCATCTCTCACACACACCCTGTCCAACTCTCACACACACCCTGTCCATCTCTCACGCACACACTATCCATCTCTCTCACATACTCACCCTGTCCATCTCTCTCACACTCACCCTGTCCATCTCTCACACACACCGTGACCATCTCTCACACACACACCCTGTCCATCTCTCACACACACACCCTGTCCATCTCTCTCACACACATACACACACACACACACACAGAGTCCATCTCTCTCAAACACACACAGTCCATCTCTCTCTCACACACCCTGTCCATCTCTCTGACACTCACACTGTCCATCTCTCACACACACCCTGTCCAACTCTCACACACAGACACCCTGTCCATCTCTCTCTCACACACACACTGTCCATCTCTCACAAACACCCCCTGTCCATCTCTCACACACACACACACACACAGTGCATCTCTCTCACACTCACCCAGTCCATCTCTCACACACACACCCAGTCCATCTTTCAAGCAGACACCCTGTCCATCTCTCTCACACACACACCCTGTCAATCTCACTCACACACACACCCTGTCCATCTCTCACACACACACCCTGTCCATCTCTCTCACACACACACACCCTGTCCATCTCTGTCACATACACCCTGTCCATCTCTCACACACACACCCTGTCCATCTCTCTCACACAATCACCCTGTCGATCTCTCTCACACTCACCCTGTCCATCTCTCACACACACTGTGACCATCTCTCACACACACCCTGACCATCTCTCACACACACACCCTGTCCATCTCTCACACACACACCCTGTCCATCTCTCTCACACACATACACACACACACACACACAGTCCATCTCTCTGACACTCACACTGTCCATCTCTCACACACACCCTGTCCAACTCTCACACACACCGTGACCATCTCTCACACACACACCCTGTCCATCTCTCACACACACACCCTGTCCATCTCTCTCACACACACTATCCATCTCTCTCACATACTCACCCTGTCCATCTCTCTCACACTCACCCTGTCCATCTCTCTCACACACACCCTGTCCATCTCTCACACACACCGTGACCATCTCTCACACACACACCCTGTCCATCTCTCACACACACACCCTGTCCATCTCTCTCACACACATACACACACACACACACACAGAGTCCATCTCTCTCAAACACACACAGTCCATCTCTCTCTCACACACCCTGTCCATCTCTCTGACACTCACACTGTCCATCTCTCACACACACCCTGTCCAACTCTCACACACAGACACCCTGTCCATCTCTCTCTCACACACACACTGTCCATCTCTCACAAACACCCCCTGTCCATCTCTCACACACACACACACACAGTGCATCTCTCTCACACTCACCCAGTCCATCTCTCACACACACACCCAGTCCATCTTTCAAGCAGACACCCTGTCCATCTCTCTCACACACACACCCTGTCAATCTCACTCACACACACACCCTGTCCATCTCTCACACACACACCCTGTCCATCTCTCTCACACACACACACCCTGTCCATCTCTGTCACATACACCCTGTCCATCTCTCACACACACACCCTGTCCATCTCTCTCACACAATCACCCTGTCGATCTCTCTCACACTCACCCTGTCCATCTCTCACACACACTGTGACCATCTCTCACACACACCCTGACCATCTCTCACACACACACCCTGTCCATCTCTCACACACACACCCTGTCCATCTCTCTCACACACATACACACACACACACACACAGTCCATCTCTCTGACACTCACACTGTCCATCTCTCTCACACACACACACACACACACACACACACACACACACACACACACACACACACAGTCCATCTCTCTCACACACACAGCCTGTCCATCTCTCACACACTGCCTGTCCATCTCTGTCACACACACACACCCTGTCCATCTCTCGCACACACACACACCCTGCCCATCTCTCTCTCAAACACACCCTGTCCATCGCTCTCACACAGACACCGTCCATCTCTCTCACACTCACACACTGTCCATCTCTCACAAACACCCCCTGTCCATCTCTCACACACACACACACACACACACACACACACACAAACACACACACACACACACACACACACACACACACACACACACACACACACACACACTCCATCTCTCTCACACACACAGCCTGTCCATCTCTCACACACTGCCTGTCCATCTCTGTCACACACACACACCCTGTCCATCTCTCGCACACACACACACCCTGTCTATCTCTCCCTCACATACACCCAGTCCATCTCTCTCTCACACACACCCTGTCCATCTCTCTCACACACACACACCCTATCCATCTCTCTCTCAAACACACCCTGTCCATCTCTCTCACACAGACACCCTGTCCATCTCTCTCTCACAATCACCCTGTCCAGCTCTCTCACACTCACCCTGTCCATCTCTCACACACATCCTGTCCATCTCTCACACACACACCCTGTCCATCTCTCACACACACACCCTGTCCATCTCTCTCACACAATCACCCTGTCCATCTCTCTCACACACACCCTGTCCATCTCTCACACACACACCCTGTCCATCTCTCTCACACAATCACCCTGTCCAGCTCTCTCACACTCACCCTGTCCATCTCTCACACACATCCTGTCCATCTCTCACACACACACCCTGTCCATCTCTCTCACACAATCACCCTGTCCAGCTCTCTCACACTCACCCTGTCCATCTCTCACACACACCGTGACCATCTCTCACACACACACCCTGTCCATCTCTCACACACACACCCTGTCCATCTCTCTCACACACATACACACACACACACACACAGAGTCCATCTCTCTCAAACACACACAGTCCATCTCTCTCTCACACTCCCTGTCCATCTCTCTGACACTCACACTGTCCATCTCTCACACACAGACACCCTGTCCATCTCTCTCTCACACACACACTGTCCATCTCTCACAAACACCCCCTGTCCATCTCTCACACACACACACACAGTGCATCTCTCTCACACTCACCCAGTCCATCTCTCACACACACACCCAGTCCATCTCTGACACACACACACCCTGTCAATCTCTCTCACACACACACACCCTGTCCATCTCTGTCACATACACCCTGTCCATCTCTCACACACACACCCTGTCCATCTCTCACAAACACACCCTGTCCATCTCTCTCACACACACACACCCTGTCCATCTCTGTCACATACACCCTGTCCATCTCTCACACACACACCCTGTCCATCTCTCTCACACAATCACCCTGTCCATCTCTCTCACACTCACCCTGTCCATCTCTCACACACACCGTGACCATCTCTCACACACACCCTGACCATCTCTCACACACACACCCTGTCCATCTCTCTCACACACATACACACACACACACACACACACACGGTCCATCTCTCTCAAACACACACAGTCCATCTCTCTGACACTCACACTGTCCATCTCTCACACACACCCTGTCCAACTCTCACACACACCCTGTCCATCTCTCACGCACACACTGTCCATCTCTCTCACATACTCACCCTGTCCATCTCTCTGACACTCACCCTGTCCATCTCTCTCTCACACACTCTGTCCATCTCTCTGACACTCACCTTGTCCATCTCTCTCTCACACACCCTGTCCATCTCTCTGACACTCACACTGTCCATCTCTCACACACACCCTGTCCAACTCTCACACACACCCTGTCCATCTCTCACGCACACACTATCCATCTCTCTCACATACTCACCCTGTCCATCTCTCTCACACTCACCCTGTCCATCTCTCACACACACCGTGACCATCTCTCACACACACACCCTGTCCATCTCTCACACACACACCCTGTCCATCTCTCTCACACACATACACACACACACACACACAGAGTCCATCTCTCTCAAACACACACAGTCCATCTCTCTCTCACACACCCTGTCCATCTCTCTGACACTCACACTGTCCATCTCTCACACACACCCTGTCCAACTCTCACACACAGACACCCTGTCCATCTCTCTCTCACACACACACTGTCCATCTCTCACAAACACCCCCTGTCCATCTCTCACACACACACACACACACAGTGCATCTCTCTCACACTCACCCAGTCCATCTCTCACACACACACCCAGTCCATCTTTCAAGCAGACACCCTGTCCATCTCTCTCACACACACACCCTGTCAATCTCACTCACACACACACCCTGTCCATCTCTCACACACACACCCTGTCCATCTCTCTCACACACACACACCCTGTCCATCTCTGTCACATACACCCTGTCCATCTCTCACACACACACCCTGTCCATCTCTCTCACACAATCACCCTGTCGATCTCTCTCACACTCACCCTGTCCATCTCTCACACACACTGTGACCATCTCTCACACACACCCTGACCATCTCTCACACACACACCCTGTCCATCTCTCACACACACACCCTGTCCATCTCTCTCACACACATACACACACACACACACACAGTCCATCTCTCTGACACTCACACTGTCCATCTCTCTCACACACACACACACACACACACACACACACACACACACACACACACACACACACACACAGTCCATCTCTCTCACACACACAGCCTGTCCATCTCTCACACACTGCCTGTCCATCTCTGTCACACACACACACCCTGTCCATCTCTCGCACACACACACACCCTGCCCATCTCTCTCTCAAACACACCCTGTCCATCGCTCTCACACAGACACCGTCCATCTCTCTCACACTCACACACTGTCCATCTCTCACAAACACCCCCTGTCCATCTCTCACACACACACACACACACACACAAACACACACACACACACACACACACACACACACACACACACACACACACACACACACACACTCCATCTCTCTCACACACACAGCCTGTCCATCTCTCACACACTGCCTGTCCATCTCTGTCACACACACACACCCTGTCCATCTCTCGCACACACACACACCCTGTCTATCTCTCCCTCACATACACCCAGTCCATCTCTCTCTCACACACACCCTGTCCATCTCTCTCACACACACACACCCTATCCATCTCTCTCTCAAACACACCCTGTCCATCTCTCTCACACAGACACCCTGTCCATCTCTCTCTCACACACACACTGTCCATCCCTCAAACACACACACACAGTGCATCTCTCTCACACTCACCCTGTCCATCTCTCACACACACAACCAGTCCATCTCTCACACACACACCCAGTCCATCTTTCAAGCAGACACCCTGTCCATCTCTCTCACACACACACTCAATCCATCTCTCTCTCTCAAACACACTCTGTCCATCTCTCTCACACAGACACCCTGTCCATCTCTATCTCACACACACACTGTCCATCTCTCACACACACACACAGTCCATCTTTCAAGCAGACACCCTCTCCATCTCTCTCACACACACACACCCTGTCAATCTCTCTCACACACACACACACCATGTCCATCTCTCACACTCACGCACCCTGCCAATCTCTCTCACACACACACACACCTAGTCAATCTTTCACACAGACACCCTGTCCATCTCTCACACACACACCGTCCATCTCTCTGTCACACACACCCTGACCATATCTCACACACTCACCGTCCATCTCTCACACACACCCTGTCCATCTCTCTCACACGCACCCTGTCCATCTCTCTCACACACATACAGTCCATCTCTCACTCACACACCCTGTCCATCTCTCTGACACTCACAGTGTCCATCTTTCACACACACCCTGACCATCTCTCACACACACACAGTCCATCTCTCTCACACACACCCTGTACAACTCTCACACACACACTGTCCATCTCTCTCACACACACACACCCTCTCCATCTCGTTCACACACACAGCCTGTCGATCTCTCACACACTGCATGTCCATCTCTCTCAAACACACCCTGTCCCTCCCTCTCACACACACACACCCTGTCCATCTCTGTCACATACACCCTGTCCATCTCTCACACACACACCCTGTCCATCTCTCTCACACAATCACCCTGTCCATCTCTCTGACACTCACCCTGTCCATCTCTCTCACACACACACACCCTGTCCATCTCTCTCACACTCACCCTGTCCATCTCTCTCACACACACACCCAGTCCATATCTCACACAGACAGACACCCTGTCCATCTCTCTCACACACACACCCTGTCCATCTCTCTCACACACACACACCCTGTCCATCTCTCTCACACTCACCCTGTCCATCTCTCTCGCACACACACACCCTGTCCATCTCTCTCACACTCACCCTGTCCATCTCTCTCACACACACACCCTGTCCATCTCTCTCCCACACACACCCTGTCCATCTCTCAGACACACACCCTGTCCATCTCTCACACTCACCGTGACCATCGCTCACACACACCCTGACCATCTCTCACACACACACCCCCTGTCCATCTCTCACACACACACCCTGTCCATCTCTCTCTCTCACACACACACACACACACACACACACACACACACGGTCCATCTCTCTCTCACACACCCTGTTCATCTCTCTGACACTAACACTGTCCATCTCTCACACACACCCTGACCATCTCTCACACACACACACACAGTCCATCTCTCTCACACACACCCTGCCCAGCTCTCACACACACCCTGTCCATCTCTCACACACACATACACCCTGACCATCTCTCACACAGACACCCTGTCCATCTCTCTCACACACACACACACCCTCTCCATCTCGCTCACACACACAGCCTGTCGATCTCTCACACACTGTATGTCCATCTCTGTCACATACACCCTGTCCCTCCCTCTCACACACACACACCGTCCATCTCTCTCAAACACACCCTGTCCCTCCCTCTCACACACACACACCCTGACCATCTCTCACACACACACCCTGTCCATCTCTCACACACACACCCTGTCCATCTCTCTCACACACATACACACACACACACACACACACACACACACGGTCCATCTCTCTCAAACACACACAGTCCATCTCTCTCTCACACACCCTGTCCATCTCTCTGACACTCACACTGTCCATCTCTCACACACACCCTGTCCAACTCTCACACACACCCTGTCCATCTCCAACACACACAACCAGTCCATCTCTCACACACACACCCAGTCCATCTCTCTCTCAAACACACCCTGTCCATCTCTCTCACACAGACACCCTGTCCATCTCTCTCTCACACACACACTGTCCATCTCTCACACACACACACACAGTGCATCTCACTCACACTCACCCTGTCCATCTCTCACACACACAACCAGTCCATCTCTCACACACACACACACAGTGCATCTCTCTCACACACACACTGTCCATCTCTCACACACACAACCAGTCCATCTCTCACACACACACCCAGTCCATCTTTCAAGCAGACACACACCCTGTCCATCTCACTCACACACACACCCTGTCCATCTCTCACACACACACCCTATCCATCTCTCTCTCAAACACGCCCTGTCCATCGCTCTCACAGAGACACCCTGTCCATCTCTCTCTCACACACACACTGTCCATCTCTCACAAACACCCCCTGTCCATCTCTCTCTCACACACACACACACACACACAGTCCATCTCTCTCATACACACTGCCTGTCCATCTCTGTCACACACACACACCCTGTCCATCTCTCTCATACACACACCCTGTCCATCTCTCTCTCACACAAACAGTCCATCTCTCAGACACACACCCAGTCCATCTTTCAAACACACACCCTGCCCATCTCTCTCACACACACTCCCGGTCCATCTCTTTCTCACACACACACACAGTCCATCTCTCGCACTCACACCCTGCCCATCTCTCACACACACCGTGACCATCTCTCACACACACCCTGACCATCTCTCACACACACACACCCTGTCCATCTCTCACAAACACACACACGCTGTAGATCTCTCTCACACACACCCCCTGTCCATCTCTCACAGACACACCCTGTCCATCTCTCTCACACACACACACCCTCTCCATCTCGCTCACACACACAGCCTGTCGATCTCTCACACACTGTATGTCCATCTCTGTCACATACACCCTGTCCATCTCTCACACACACACCCTGTCCATCTCTCACACACACACCCTGTCCATCTCTCTCACACAATCACCCTGTCCAGCTCTCTCACACTCACCCTGTCCATCTCTCACACACATCCTGACCATCTCCCACACACACCCTGACCATTTCTCACAGACACAAACAGTCCATCTTTCAAACCCACACCCTGCCCATCTCTCTCACACACACCCTTTCCATCTCAGTCACACACACACCCTGTCCATCTCTCTCTCAAACACGCCCTGTCCATCTCTCTCACACAGACACCCTGTCCATCTCTCTCTCAAACACGCCCTGTCCATCTCTCACAAACACCCCCTGTCCATCTCTCACACCCACACACCCTGTCCATCTCTCACAAACACACACACGCTGTCGATCTCTCTCACACACACCCCCTGTCCATCTCTCACAGACACACCCTGTCCATCTCTCTCACACACAATCACCCTCTCCATCTCGCTCACACACACACCCTGTCCATCTCTCTCACACAATCACCCTGTCCAGCTCTCTCACACTCACCCTGTCCATCTCTCACACACACCGTGACCATCTCTCACACACACACCCTGTCCATCTCTCACACACACACCCTGTCCATCTCTCTCACACACATACACACACACACACACACAGAGTCCATCTCTCTCAAACACACACAGTCCATCTCTCTCTCACACACCCTGTCCATCTCTCTGACACTCACACTGTCCATCTCTCACACACACCCTGTCCAACTCTCACACACAGACACCCTGTCCATCTCTCTCTCACACACACACACTCCATCTCTCACAAACACCCCCTGTCCATCTCTCACACACACACACACACACACACACACACAGTGCATCTCTCTCACACTCACCCAGTCCATCTCTCACACACACACCCAGTCCATCTCTGACACACACACCCAGTCCATCTTTCAAGCAGACACCCTGTCCATCTCTCTCACACACACACCCTGTCAATCTCACTCACACACACACCCTGTCCATCTCTCACACACACACCCTGTCCATCTCACTCACACACACACACACTGTCCATCTCTGTCACATACACCCTGTCCATCTCTCACACACACACCCTGTCCATCTCTCTCACACAATCACCCTGTCCATCTCTCTCACACTCACCCTGTCCATCTCACACACACACCGTGACCATCTCTCACACACACCCTGACCATCTCTCTCACACACACTCCCTGTCCATCTCTCACACACACACCCTGTCTATCTCTCACACACACACACCCTGTCCATCTCACTCACACACACACCCTGTCCATCTCTCACACACACACCCTATCCATCTCTCTCTCAAACACGCCCTGTCCATCTCACTCACACACACACACTGTCCATCTCACTCACACACACACCCTGTCCATCTCTCACACACACACCCTATCCATCTCTCTCTCAAACACGCCCTGTCCATCTCTCACACACACACACCCTGTCCATCTCTCACACACACACCCTATCCATCTCTCTCTCAAACACGCCCTGTCCATCTCTCACACACACACACCCTGTCCATCTCTCACACACACCCTGTCCATCTCACTCACACACACACCCTGTCCATCTCACTCACACACACACCCTGTCCATCTCTCACACACACACCCTGTCCATCTCTCTCACACACACACCCTGTCCATCTCACTCACACACACACCCTGTCCATCTCTCACACACACACCCTATCCATCTCTCTCTCAAACACGCCCTGTCCATCGCTCTCACAGAGACACCCTGTCCATCTCTCTCTCACACACACACTGTCCATCTCTCACAAACACCCCCTGTCCATCTCTCTCTCACACACACACACACACACACACACACACAGTCCATCTCTCTCATACACACTGCCTGTCCATCTCTGTCACACACACACACCCTGTCCATCTCTCTCATACACACACCCTAACCATCTCTAGCTCAAACACACGCTGTCCATCTCTTTCACACAGACACCCTGTCCATCTCTCTCTCACACACACACTGTCCATCTCTCTCACACACACACACGCACAGTGCATCTCTCTCACACTCACCCTGTCCATCTCTCTCTCACACAAACAGTCCATCTCTCAGACACACACCCAGTCCATCTTTCAAACACACACCCTGCCCATCTCTCTCACACACACTCCCGGTCCATCTCTTTCTCACACACACACACAGTCCATCTCTCGCACTCACACCCTGCCCATCTCTCACACACACCGTGACCATCTCTCACACACACCCTGACCATCTCTCACACACACACACCCTGTCCATATCTCACAAACACACACACGCTGTCGATCTCTCTCACACACACCCCCTGTCCATCTCTCACAGACACACCCTGTCCATCTCTCTCACACACACACACCCTCTCCATCTCGCTCACACACACAGCCTGTCGATCTCTCACACACTGTATGTCCATCTCTGTCACATACACCCTGTCCATCTCTCACACACACACCCTGTCCATCTCTCACACACACACCCTGTCCATCTCTCTCACACAATCACCCTGTCCATCTCTCACACACACACCCTGTCCATCTCTCACACACACACCCTGTCCATCTCTCTCACACAATCACCCTGTCCATCTCTCTCACACACACCCTGTCCATCTCTCACACACACACCCTGTCCATCTCTCTCACACAATCACCCTGTCCAGCTCTCTCACACTCACCCTGTCCATCTCTCACACACACCCTGTCCATCTCTCACACACACACCCTGTCCATCTCTCTCACACAATCACCCTGTCCAGCTCTCTCACACTCACCCTGTCCATCTCTCACACACACCGTGACCATCTCTCACACACACACCCTGTCCATCTCTCACACACACACCCTGTCCATCTCTCTCACACACACCCTGTCCATCTCTCACACACACACCCTGTCCATCTCTCTCACACAATCACCCTGTCCAGCTCTCTCACACTCACCCTGTCCATCTCTCACACACACCCTGTCCATCTCTCACACACACACCCTGTCCATCTCTCTCACACAATCACCCTGTCCAGCTCTCTCACACTCACCCTGTCCATCTCTCACACACACCGTGACCATCTCTCACACACACACCCTGTCCATCTCTCACACACACACCCTGTCCATCTCTCTCACACACATACACACACACACACACACACAGAGTCCATCTCTCTCAAACACACACAGTCCATCTCTCTCTCACACACCCTGTCCATCTCTCTGACACTCACACTGTCCATCTCTCACACACAGACACCCTGTCCATCTCTCTCTCACACACACACTGTCCATCTCTCACAAACACCCCCTGTCCATCTCTCACACACACACACACAGTGCATCTCTCTCACACTCACCCAGTCCATCTCTCACACACACACCCAGTCCATCTCTGACACACACACACCCTGTCAATCTCTCTCACACACACACACCCTGTCCATCTCTGTCACATACACCCTGTCCATCTCTCACACACACACCCTGTCCATCTCTCACAAACACACCCTGTCCATCTCTCTCACACACACACACCCTGTCCATCTCTGTCACATACACCCTGTCCATCTCTCACACACACACCCTGTCCATCTCTCTCACACAATCACCCTGTCCATCTCTCTCACACTCACCCTGTCCATCTCTCACACACACCGTGACCATCTCTCACACACACCCTGACCATCTCTCACACACACACCCTGTCCATCTCTCACACACACACCCTGTCCATCTCTCTCACACACATACACACACACACACACACACACACGGTCCATCTCTCTCAAACACACACAGTCCATCTCTCTGACACTCACACTGTCCATCTCTCACACACACCCTGTCCAACTCTCACACACACCCTGTCCATCTCTCACGCACACACTGTCCATCTCTCTCACATACTCACCCTGTCCATCTCTCTGACACTCACCCTGTCCATCTCTCTCTCACACACTCTGTCCATCTCTCTGACACTCACCTTGTCCATCTCTCTCTCACACACCCTGTCCATCTCTCTGACACTCACACTGTCCATCTCTCACACACACCCTGTCCAACTCTCACACACACCCTGTCCATCTCTCACGCACACACTATCCATCTCTCTCACATACTCACCCTGTCCATCTCTCTCACACTCACCCTGTCCATCTCTCACACACACCGTGACCATCTCTCACACACACACCCTGTCCATCTCTCACACACACACCCTGTCCATCTCTCTCACACACATACACACACACACACACACAGAGTCCATCTCTCTCAAACACACCCTGTCCATCTCTCACACACACCGTGACCATCTCTCACACACACACCCTGTCCATCTCTCACACACACACCCTGTCCATCTCTCACACACACACCCTGTCCATCTCTCTCACACACATACACACACACACACACACAGAGTCCATCTCTCTCAAACACACACAGTCCATCTGTCTCTCACACACCCTGTCCATCTCTCTGACACTCACACTGTCCATCTCTCACACACACCCTGTCCAACTCTCACACACAGACACCCTGTCCATCTCTCTCTCACACACACACTGTCCATCTCTCACAAACACCCCCTGTCCATCTCTCACACACACACACACACAGTGCATCTCTCTCACACTCACCCAGTCCATCTCTCACACACACACCCAGTCCATCTTTCAAGCAGACACCCTGTCCATCTCTCTCACACACACACCCTGTCAATCTCACTCACACACACACCCTGTCCATCTCTCACACACACACCCTGTCCATCTCTCTCACACACACACACCCTGTCCATCTCTGTCACATACACCCTGTCCATCTCTCACACACACACCCTGTCCATCTCTCTCACACAATCACCCTGTCGATCTCTCTCACACTCACCCTGTCCATCTCTCACACACACTGTGACCATCTCTCACACACACCCTGACCATCTCTCACACACACACCCTGTCCATCTCTCACACACACACCCTGTCCATCTCTCTCACACACATACACACACACACACACACAGTCCATCTCTCTGACACTCACACTGTCCATCTCTCTCACACACACACACACACACACACACACACACACACACACACACACACACAGTCCATCTCTCTCACACACACAGCCTGTCCATCTCTCACACACTGCCTGTCCATCTCTGTCACACACACACACCCTGTCCATCTCTCGCACACACACACACCCTGCCCATCTCTCTCTCAAACACACCCTGTCCATCGCTCTCACACAGACACCGTCCATCTCTCTCACACTCACACACTGTCCATCTCTCACAAACACCCCCTGTCCATCTCTCACACACACACACACACACACACAAACACACACACACACACACACACACACACACACACACACACACACACACACACACTCCATCTCTCTCACACACACAGCCTGTCCATCTCTCACACACTGCCTGTCCATCTCTGTCACACACACGCACCCTGTCCATCTCTCGCACACACACACACCCTGTCTATCTCTCCCTCACATACACCCAGTCCATCTCTCTCTCACACACACCCTGTCCATCTCTCTCACACACACACACCCTATCCATCTCTCTCTCACACAGACACCCTGTCCATCTCTCTCTCACACACACACTGTCCATCCCTCAAACACACACACACAGTGCATCTCTCTCACACTCACCCTGTCCATCTCTCACACACACAACCAGTCCATCTCTCACACACACACCCAGTCCATCTTTCAAGCAGACACCCTGTCCATCTCTCTCACACACACACTCAATCCATCTCTCTCTCTCAAACACACTCTGTCCATCTCTCTCACACAGACACCCTGTCCATCTCTATCTCACACACACACTGTCCATCTCTCACACACACACACAGTCCATCTTTCAAGCAGACACCCTCTCCATCTCTCTCACACACACACACCCTGTCAATCTCTCTCACACACACACACACCATGTCCATCTCTCACACTCACGCACCCTGCCAATCTCTCTCACACACACACACACCTAGTCAATCTTTCACACAGACACCCTGTCCATCTCTCACACACACACCGTCCATCTCTCTGTCACACACACCCTGACCATATCTCACACACTCACCCTGTCCATCTCTCACACACACCCTGTCCATCTCTCTCACACGCACCCTGTCCATCTCTCTCACACACATACAGTCCATCTCTCACTCACACACCCTGTCCATCTCTCTGACACTCACAGTGTCCATCTTTCACACACACCCTGACCATCTCTCACACACACACAGTCCATCTCTCTCACACACACCCTGTACAACTCTCACACACACACTGTCCATCTCTCTCACACACACACACCCTCTCCATCTCGTTCACACACACAGCCTGTCGATCTCTCACACACTGCATGTCCATCTCTCTCAAACACACCCTGTCCCTCCCTCTCACACACACACACCCTGTCCATCTCTGTCACATACACCCTGTCCATCTCTCACACACACACCCTGTCCATCTCTCTCACACAATCACCCTGTCCATCTCTCTGACACTCACCCTGTCCATCTCTCTCACACACACACACCCTGTCCATCTCTCTCACACTCACCCTGTCCATCTCTCTCACACACACACCCAGTCCATATCTCACACAGACAGACACCCTGTCCATCTCTCTCTCACACACACCCTGTCCATCTCTCTCACACACACACACCCTGTCCATCCCTCTCACACTCACCCTGTCCATCTCTCTCGCACACACACACCCTGTCCATCTCTCTCACACTCACCCTGTCCATCTCTCTCACACACACACCCTGTCCATCTCTCTCCCACACACACCCTGTCCATCTCTCAGACACACACCCTGTCCATCTCTCACACTCACCGTGACCATCGCTCACACACACCCTGACCATCTCTCACACACACTCCCCCTGTCCATCTCTCACACACACACCCTGTCCATCTCTCTCTCTCACACACACACACACACACACACACACACACACACACGGTCCATCTCTCTCTCACACACCCTGTTCATCTCTCTGACACTAACACTGTCCATCTCTCACACACACCCTGACCATCTCTCACACACACACACACAGTCCATCTCTCTCACACACACCCTGCCCAGCTCTCACACACACCCTGTCCATCTCTCACACACACATACACCCTGACCATCTCTCACACAGACACCCTGTCCATCTCTCTCACACACACACACACCCTCTCCATCTCGCTCACACACACAGCCTGTCGATCTCTCACACACTGTATGTCCATCTCTGTCACATACACCCTGTCCCTCCCTCTCACACACACACACCGTCCATCTCTCTCAAACACACCCTGTCCCTCCCTCTCACACACACACACCCTGACCATCTCTCACACACACACCCTGTCCATCTCTCACACACACACCCTGTCCATCTCTCTCACACACATACACACACACACACACACACACACACACACGGTCCATCTCTCTCAAACACACACAGTCCATCTCTCTCTCACACACCCTGTCCATCTCTCTGACACTCACACTGTCCATCTCTCACACACACCCTGTCCAACTCTCACACACACCCTGTCCATCTCCAACACACACAACCAGTCCATCTCTCACACACACACCCAGTCCATCTCTCTCTCAAACACACCCTGTCCATCTCTCTCACACAGACACCTGTCCATCTCTCTCTCACACACACACTGTCCATCTCTCACACACACACACACAGTGCATCTCACTCACACTCACCCTGTCCATCTCTCACGCACACAACCAGTCCATCTCTCACACACACACACACAGTGCATCTCTCTCACACACACACTGTCCATCTCTCACACACACAACCAGTCCATCTCTCACACACACACCCAGTCCATCTTTCAAGCAGACACGCTGTCCATCTCTCTCACACACACACACCCTGTCAATCTCTCTCACACACACACACATGTCCATCTCTCACACTCACGCACCCTGCCCATCTCTCTCACACACACACACACCTAGTCAATCTTTCACACAGACACCCTGTCCATCTCTCACACACACACCCTGTCCATCTCTCTCACACAAACACACCATGTCCATCTCTGTCACATACACCCTGTCCATTTCTCTCACACACACACCCTGTCCATCTCTCTCTCACACACACCCTGTCCATCTCTGTCACATACACCCTGTCCATTTCTCTCACACACACACCCTGTCCATCTCTCTCTCACACACACCCTGTCCATCTCTCACACAATCACCCTGTCCATCTCTCTCACACTCACCCTGTCCATCTCTCACACACACTGTGACCATCTCTCACACACACCCTGACCATCTCTCACACACACACCCTGTCCATCTCTCACACACACACCCTGTCCATCTCTCTCACACACACACCCTGTCCATCTCACTAACACACACACCCTGTCCATCTCTCACAGACACACCCTATCCATCTCTCTCTCAAACACGCCCTGTCCATCGCTCTCACAGAGACACCCTGTCCATCTCTCTCTCACACACACACTGTCCATCTCTCACAAACACCCCCTGTCCATCTCTCTCTCACACACACACACACACACACAGTCCATCTCTCTCATACACACTGCCTGTCCATCTCTGTCACACACACACACCCTGTCCATCTCTCTCATACACACACCCTAACCATCTCTCTCTCAAACACACGCTGTCCATCTCTTTCACACAGAAACCCTGTTCATCTCTCTCTCACACACACACTGTCCATCTCTCACACACACACACACGCACAGTGCATCTCTCTCACACTCACCCTGTCCATCTCTCTCTCACACAAACAGTTTATCTCTCAGACACACACCCAGTCCATCTTTCAAACACACACCCTGCCCATCTCTCTCACACACACTCCCGGTCCATCTCTTTCTCACACACACACACAGTCCATCTCTCGCACTCACACCCTGCCCATCTCTCACACACACCGTGACCATCTCTCACACACACCCTGACCATCTCTCACACACACACACCCTGTCCATCTCTCACAAACACACACACGCTGTAGATCTCTCTCACACACACCCCCTGTCCATCTCTCACAGACACACCCTGTCCATCTCTCTCACACACACACACCCTCTCCATCTCGCTCACACACACAGCCTGTCGATCTCTCACACACTGTATGTCCATCTCTGTCACATACACCCTGTCCATCTCTCACACACACACCCTGTCCATCTCTCTCACACAATCACCCTGTCCAGCTCTCTCACACTCACCCTGTCCATCTCTCACACACACCCTGACCATCTCCCACACACACCCTGACCATTTCTCACAGACACAAACAGTCCATCTTTCAAACCCACACCCTGCCCATCTCTCTCACACACACCCTTTCCATCTCAGTCACACACACACCCTGTCCATCTCTCTCTCAAACACGCCCTGTCCATCTCTCTCACACAGACACCCTGTCCATCTCTCTCTCAAACACGCCCTGTCCATCTCTCACAAACACCCCCTGTCCATCTCTCACACCCACACACCCTGTCCATCTCTCACAAACACACACACGCTGTCGATCTCTCTCACACACACCCCCTGTCCATCTCTCACAGACACACCCTGTCCATCTCTCTCACACACAATCACCCTCTCCATCTCGCTCACACACACACCCTGTCCATCTCTCTCACACAATCACCCTGTCCAGCTCTCTCACACTCACCCTGTCCATCTCTCACACACACCGTGACCATCTCTCACACACACACCCTGTCCATCTCTCACACACACACCCTGTCCATCTCTCTCACACACATACACACACACACACACACAGAGTCCATCTCTCTCAAACACACACAGTCCATCTCTCTCTCACACACCCTGTCCATCTCTCTGACACTCACACTGTCCATCTCTCACACACACCCTGTCCAACTCTCACACACAGACACCCTGTCCATCTCTCTCTCACACACACACCCTGTCCATCTCTCTCACACAATCACCCTGTCCAGCTCTCTCACACTCACCCTGTCCATCTCTCACACACACCGTGACCATCTCTCACACACACACCCTGTCCATCTCTCACACACACACCCTGTCCATCTCTCTCACACACATACACACACACACACACACAGAGTCCATCTCTCTCAAACACACACAGTCCATCTCTCTCTCACACACCCTGTCCATCTCTCTGACACACACACTGTCCATCTCTCACACACACCCTGTCCAACTCTCACACACAGACACCCTGTCCATCTCTCTCTCACACACACACACTCCATCTCTCACAAACACCCCCTGTCCATCTCTCACACACACACACACACACACACACACACAGTGAATCTCTCTCACACTCACCCAGTCCATCTCTCACACACACACCCAGTCCATCTCTGACACACACACCCAGTCCATCTTTCAAGCAGACACCCTGTCCATCTCTCTCACACACACACCCTGTCAATCTCACTCACACACACACACACTGTCCATCTCTGTCACATACACCCTGTCCATCTCTCACACACACACCCTGTCCATCTCTCTCACACAATCACCCTGTCCATCTCTCTCACACTCACCCTGTCCATCTCACACACACACCGTGACCATCTCTCACACACACCCTGACCATCTCTCTCACACACACTCCCTGTCCATCTCTCACACACACACCCTGTCTATCTCTCACACACACACACCCTGTCCATCTCACTCACACACACACCCTGTCCATCTCTCACACACACACCCTATCCATCTCTCTCTCAAACACGCCCTGTCCATCTCACTCACACACACACACTGTCCATCTCACTCACACACACACCCTGTCCATCTCTCACACACACACCCTATCCATCTCTCTCTCAAACACGCCCTGTCCATCTCTCACACACACACACCCTGTCCATCTCTCACACACACACCCTATCCATCTCTCTCTCAAACACGCCTTGTCCATCTCTCACACACACACACCCTGTCCATCTCTCACACACACCCTGTCCATCTCACTCACACACACACCCTGTCCATCTCACTCACACACACACCCTGTCCATCTCTCACACACACACCCTGTCCATCTCTCTCACACACACACCCTGTCCATCTCACTCACACACACACCCTGTCCATCTCTCACACACACACCCTATCCATCTCTCTCTCAAACACGCCCTGTCCATCGCTCTCACAGAGACACCCTGTCCATCTCTCTCTCACACACACACTGTCCATCTCTCACAAACACCCCCTGTCCATCTCTCTCTCACACACACACACACACACACACACACACAGTCCATCTCTCTCATACACACTGCCTGTCCATCTCTGTCACACACACACACCCTGTCCATCTCTCTCATACACACACCCTAACCATCTCTAGCTCAAACACACGCTGTCCATCTCTTTCACACAGACACCCTGTCCATCTCTCTCTCACACACACACTGTCCATCTCTCACACACACACACACGCACAGTGCATCTCTCTCACACTCACCCTGTCCATCTCTCTCTCACACAAACAGTCCATCTCTCAGACACACACCCAGTCCATCTTTCAAACACACACCCTGCCCATCTCTCTCACACACACTCCCGGTCCATCTCTTTCTCACACACACACACAGTCCATCTCTCGCACTCACACCCTGCCCATCTCTCACACACACCGTGACCATCTCTCACACACACCCTGACCATCTCTCACACACACACACCCTGTCCATATCTCACAAACACACACACGCTGTCGATCTCTCTCACACACACCCCTGTCCATCTCTCACAGACACACCCTGTCCATCTCTCTCACACACACACACCCTCTCCATCTCGCTCACA
The DNA here is from genome assembly GCF_030144855.1 of Hypanus sabinus. NCBI lineage: Eukaryota > Metazoa > Chordata > Chondrichthyes > Myliobatiformes > Dasyatidae > Hypanus > Hypanus sabinus. Next base: position 4,452 of record NW_026779351.1, on the reverse strand, counting down.
CACACAGCCTGTCGATCTCTCACACACTGTATGTCCATCTCTGTCACATACACCCTGTCCATCTCTCACACACACACCCTGTCCATCTCTCACACACACACCCTGTCCATCTCTCTCACACAATCACCCTGTCCATCTCTCACACACACACCCTGTCCATCTCTCACACACACACCCTGTCCATCTCTCTCACACAATCACCCTGTCCATCTCTCTCACACCCCTGTCCATCTCTCACACACACACCCTGTCCATCTCTCTCACACAATCACCCTGTCCAGCTCTCTCACACTCACCCTGTCCATCTCTCACACACACCCTGTCCATCTCTCACACACCTGTCCATCTCTCTCACACAATCACCCTGTCCAGCTCTCTCACACTCACCGTGTCCATCTCTCACACGACACACACCCTGTCCACTCTCTCACACACACCCTGTCCATCTCTCTCACACATACACACACTCACACACACAGAGTCCATCTCTCTCAAACACACACAGTCCATCTCTCTCTCACACACCCTGTCCATCTCTCTGACACTCACACTGTCCATCTCTCACACACAGACACCCTGTCATCATCTCTCTCACACACACACTGTCCATCTCTCACAAACACACCCAGTCCATCTCTGACACACACACACCCCTGTCAATCTCTCTCACACACACACACCCTGTCCATCTCTGCCTCACCATCCACACACACCTGTCCATCTCTCACAAACACACCCTGTCCATCTCTCACAACACACACCCTGTCCATCTCTTCACATACACCCTGTCCATCTCTCACTCACACACCCTGTCCATCTCTCTCACACAATCACCCTGTCCATCTCTCTCACACTCACCCTGTCCCATCTCTCTCACACCTGACCATCTCTCAAACACACCCTGACCATCTCTCACACACACACCCTGTCCATTCCATCTCACACACACACACCCTGTCCATCTCTCTCACACACATACCACACACACACACACACACTCACCAACGCTCCATCGCATCTCTCTCAACACCACACAGTCCATCTCTCTGACACTCACACACCCTGTCCATCTCTCACACACACCTGTCCATCTCTCACACTCACCCTGTCCATCTCTCACTCTCACCCTGTCCATCTCTCTCACACACCTGTCATCTCACTCTCACTGTCCATCCTCTACACTACACTGTCCATCTCTCTCACACCCTGTCCATCTCTCTGACACTCACACTAGTCCATCTCTCTCACACACCCTGTCCATCACTCAACTGCACACACTACCATCTCTCTCACATCACTCACACACCCTGTCCATCTCTCTCACACACACCAATCTCTCACACACACCCCTGTCCATCTCTCTCACACACACACACAGTCATCTCTCTCACACACACAGCCTGTCCATCTCTGTCACACACACACACCCTGTCCATCTCTCTCATACACACACCACCATCCACTCTCATACACACGCTGTCCATCTCTATCACACAACACTCATCGTCCATCTCTCTACACACACACGACCACTCACACACACACCACACTCACACACCTCACACCTTCCTCTCTCTCTCACACAAACCCATCTCCAGACACACCCATCCATCTTCAAACACACACCCTCCCATCTCTCTCACTACACACTCCCCGTCCATCTCTTCTCACACTACACACACAGTCCATCTCTCGCACTCACACCCTGCCCATCTCACACACAACACCGTGACCATCTCTCACACACACCCTGACCCATCTCACACACACACACCCGTCCATATCCACAAACACCACACACCTTCGATACTCCTCACACACACCCCCCTGTCCATCTCTCACAGACACACCCTGTCCATCTCTCTCACACACACACACCCCTCCATCTCGCTCACACACACAGCCTGTCGATCCCACACTTATGTCCATCTCAGTCGCATACACCCTGCCATCCTCACACACACACCCTGTCCATCTCTCACACACACACCCTTCCATCTCTCTCACACAATCACCCTTCCATCCTCACACACACACACCCAGTCCATCTCTCACACACACACCTGTCCATCTCTCTCACACAATCACCCTGTCCCCAACACTCTCACACACACCCTGTCCATCTCTCACACACACACCCTGTCCATCTCTCTCACACAATCACCCTGTCCACTCTCTCACACTCACCCTTCCATCTCACACACACCCAGTCCATCTCTCACACACACCCCTTCCATCACCTCACACATCACCCTGTCCAGCTCTCTCACACTCACCCTGTCCATCTCTCACACACACCGTGACCATCTCTCACACACACACCCTGTCCATCTCTCACACACACACCCTGTCCATCTCTCTCACACACATACACACACACACACACTAGTCCATCTCTCTCAACACACACAGTCCATCTCTCTCTCACACACCCTGTCCATCTCTCTGACACTCACACTGTCCCATCTCTCACACACAGACACCCAGTCCATCTCTCTCACACACACACTGTCCATCTCTCACAAACACCCCCTGTCCATCTCTCACACACACACACACAGTGCATCTCTCTCACACTCACCCAGTCCATCTCTCACACACACACCCAGTCCATCTCTGACACACACACACCCTGTCAATCTCTCTCACACACACACCCCCTGTCCATCTCTCACACACACACACACAGTGCATCTCTCTCACACTCACCCAGTCCATCTCTCACACACACACCCAGTCCATCTCTCACACACACACCCTGTCCATCTCTCACAAACACACCCTGTCCATCTCTCTCACACACACACACCCTGTCCATCTCTGTCACATACACCCTGTCCATCTCTCACACACACACCCTGTCCATCTCTCTCACACAATCACCCTGTCCATCTCTCTCACACTCACCCTGTCCATCTCTCACACACACTGTGACCATCTCTCACACACACCCTGACCATCTCTCACACACACACCCTGTCCATCTCTCACACACACACCCTGTCCATCTCTCTCACACACATACACACACACACACACACACACACGGTCCATCGCTCTCAAACACACACAGTCCATCTCTCTGACACTCACACTGTCCAACTCTCACACACACCCTGTCCATCTCTCACGCACACACTGTCCATCTCTCTCTCATACTCACCCTGTCCATCTCTCTGACACTCACCCTGTCCATCTCTCTCTCACACACTCTGTCCATCTCTCTGACACTCAACTTGTCCATCTCTCTCTCACACACCCTGTCCATCTCTCTGACACTCACACTGTCCATCTCTCACACACACCCTGTCCAACTCTCACAATCACCCTGTCCATCTCTCTCACATACTCACCCTGTCCATCTCTCTCACACTCACCCTGTCCATCTCTCACACACACCGTGACCATCTCTCACACACACACCCTGTCCATCTCTCACACACACACCCTGTCCATCTCTCTCACACACATACACACACACACACACACACAGAGTCCATCTCTCTCAAACACACACAGTCCATCTCTCTCTCACACACCCTGTCCATCTCTCTGACACTCACACTGTCCATCTCTCACACACACCCTGTCCAACTCTCACACACAGACACCCTGTCCATCTCTCTCTCACACACACACTGTCCATCTCTCACAAACACCCCCTGTCCATCTCTCACACACACACACACACACAGTGCATCTCTCTCACACTCACCCAGTCCATCTCTCACACACACACCCAGTCCATCTTTCAAGCAGACACCCTGTCCATCTCTCTCACACACACACCCTGTCAATCTCACTCACACACACACCCTGTCCATCTCTCACACACACACCCTGTCCATCTCTCTCACACACACACACCCTGTCCATCTCTGTCACATACACCCTGTCCATCTCTCACACACACACCCTGTCCATCTCTCTCACACAATCACCCTGTCGATCTCTCTCACACTCACCCTGTCCATCTCTCACACACACTGTGACCATCTCTCACACACACCCTGACCATCTCTCACACACACACCCTGTCCATCTCTCACACACACACCCTGTCCATCTCTCTCACACACATACACACACACACACACACAGTCCATCTCTCTGACACTCACACTGTCCATCTCTCTCTCACACACACACACACACACACACACACACACACACACCCCTGCCCATCTCTCTCTCAAACACACACTGTCCATCGCTCTCACACAGACACCGTCCATCTCTCTCACACTCACACACTGTCCATCTCTCACAAACACCCCCTGTCCATCTCTCACACACACACACACACACACACAAACACACACACACACACACACACACACACACACACACACACACACACACACACACACACAGTCCATCTCTCTCACACACACAGCCTGTCCATCTCTCACACACTGCCTGTCCATCTCTGTCACACACACACACCCTGTC